>NC_142037.1:59178949-59487131 GCF_982192425.1 Myodes glareolus
AAGGGACTGATAAAATTGGGACAGAAAGAAAATCCAGGCAAAAGGCTTATAAGCAAATATCTTGATTTTTTTCCTTTCATGTGTATGAGTGTTTTGTCTGCATGTGTGTATGTGTACCACATGTAAGTCTTGTGCCCTTGGAGGTCAGAAAAGTGCATTAGATCCCTTGTAACTGGAATTTAGAATGCTTATTAACCACCATGTGATTTCTGAAAATAAAAGTCAGATGTACAAGAGCAGTGAGTAGCCTTAAGTGCTGAGACATATTACCAGTATCAGATATTTTCTTCTATCAAGCAAAATTTTATACACTCCATACTGGGACGGGATAAATGAGGAGAAGTTCGAAGGACACAGGCAGATAGGGGAACAGCATCTGGCCTCTTAATAGAGCCACTTTCATTTCTTTGGAAAAATAGCTGAGATGAAAAGGACTATTCAGGGGCAAAGGAAAAGTAAACTTCTTTCATTTTTCTTGCACTTAGGTAAGGAAATTAGGAGGGCCATAGGGTCTTATAAAATGCTGAGCCCAAAGCCCCACCACCCAATTCTGATGTTCTCTCTTATAGGAAAGAATTCTATCAATTTCCTTTCTATCAAACTGTTACTTTTACTTTTTTCACATTTTTGGCTTGTGTCTTTCTTGTCATTTCCTGCTTTACACGTTTCTCCAATAGTCAATTCTTTTTCTTTTCTCAGAAACCAATTAAGTTGTGACCAACATCCCACTACATGAGGGCTCTAGGAAATTAATAATTAACTCTGATAATGAAGGTGATCCTAGGAAGTGCTGAAGATGAGAACAGGACTCAAGAAGAGATTGTTTTCTACTACTTTACTCCACATTGAAATGACCTGATGTTGAGTGCCATGTCTGGGGAAATCAAATCTTGAAAGATTTTAAAAGTTTCCTCCCAAGATTTATACAAGGAGTAGACAGCTGCTAGGGAGGAGGAGCCTGAATCAGCCACACAATCTTGCTTAGATTCTTCAGACCTGTCAGCATCCTGTAGTCTGTGCAGACAGCTGCAGGATTATGATTCTGTGTACTCACAGGTGTTTTGGTGGGCATTGGGATTTGCAGCTGTTTATGAGTCATTTGTGGGTTTGTAAGTAACTCCCCTCATCCCCGCTACTCTTACATTGCTTTTCAAAGATAGACTTCAGAGCCATCATTATTTGATCTGTCATGAGTTCACTTTCTTGGTTATTTATACGGGTGTTGTACTTCACTGGGTAAAATTGCTCTCAAAAATGATAGGAAAAAGAATTTCCTTCCCTTAATAATCTCATGTGCATTTAAAACACTTAATCCTGGATTTACAATGGCACACAAAGCAATGACCACAATAATTTATGGAAGAAACTTGTTAAGATAAGCACTTATGTGAAAAGACTCATTTCTCCTCGGTGCTTTATTCTTACCCAAGTCCTCTGAGGTGCAAATCTAAGGAATAATAAGAACAAGACCCAACGGCCTTCCTTTGTTCATGCTGGTCATTTATTTGAGTTTCTTTGCACATATTGCTGCACAAATCAACACTCAGGAAAGGGGTTTTTGCTATTGTTGTTATTTGTTTGTTTTAGAGATTTTGTTTGTAGATATAAAGGAAAAAGGAGGCAGAGGTAAGAGTCCAGGCTGAACATGGCGGGCAGACTAAACCTGACCATGAGAGGAGAGAGAGGGAGGGGCAGCAAGAGTAGAGGCAAGGACTGTGTTTGCTTGTTTGTTTGACTTTGATTTTAGTTTTGTGACACCCTATTCTTTGTGGTGATTATCACTGAAGTCATGTACATTGGTATAAATTGATTTTCAGAAGGACAAATTTAGTACCATTACTCACATAAGAGTAGAATAATATTATATGACTAAAACACCAAAGAAAGATAACCATGGTGCCTTCAGAAAAAAAGTTACACAGTACTTAAACATCACAGGGTGCTGCCTGCATTTCTGAGGAAACCTCTTCATATTGATTATTCGTTCTAGTTTTGCTATTGTATCCTAAGTGGAAAAGTTTTGCTTACTAGAATTGATTATTTCTGCAGAGTAGAATAATACAATGGGCTTTATAATCTGGCAGGTCACTGACCAGGATTGTAGCACACTCAACAAACACACGCTACTGTTTTCTGTATTTCATTGATGAAAATAGCTTTCATGTTTTTGGAGGTGGTAGGATTGGAGATTAACATGGCACACTTGCTTTTTATCAGTTGATACTAAGTCTATCAACCTCAGTTTAATCTCTGGATCCGTATGTTATAAGGAGAGAACCTACTCCATAAGGTTGTGATTTGACCCCCCCACATACCACTAAATAAACAAACAAACAAACAAATAAAAATATATCAATATTGAATACTTAAACAAAAAGGCCTTTTGGATCCATGTCCATATCATGCATAATAAATAATAATGTAAGCAAATTTAAGTAAGATAGAATCTGGGTACACTTTTACAGTAACATGCCCATTTTAAACAATGTGTAGAATAAAGATTTGGAACATGCTAAATATTGCCCCGAAAACTATAATTTGACATTTTTGAAATTCTGATTTAAAATGTAGATCTACTTATATCATTTCCCAAGGAAATACTGCCAAAATATACCTCACTGTGTAATGAGATCTCTAATCCCCTGTGCAGGGGTATCATGTTGTCATTGCGAGGGTCACCTCCAAATAAGGTGTGTTTGTTGTAGTAAATGGAGAATATGTCTCTATGTGGTTTACAAAACTTGAAATAAATATTGGCTACTTTCAATGAGTAAACATGAATTGTGGAAAAAATGTCAGTTTTTGAATTATTGAATGGAGAAATTAATTCATTGGAAACACTAAGTATTTGTGTTTAAATAGTTCTTTACATGTTTTACAAAAATAGTATGAACTTTATCTTGATAGCAGAATAAGTACTAATAAATGAATCTGTGTAAGATGTGTGTGTATGTATATGTACAGTTTTATATTTAGTGTTCATATGTATGTATATTTTTGTAAGTAAATATATACATGTATGTGTATGATCTATAGGCTCTATGTATGTTTACATGCACACACACACACACACACACATATTTGGTTCATTATTCTGACCCCATCATTCTTGTCTTTTGTGTCTGACTCCTGACAAATATCTCTTATTTAGTGTTGTCCCTAAACTCAGCTGAGAAGGGAATTTGAAAGCAAACACATTTGGGGTACTGAATCAAAAGCATACCACTTTCTATTATTTGGTGGTGGTCCTCATTTGTATAAGGTAAGAGAAGGTTAGGAGGATATTGTAACTGCTAATGGAAAGTACACTAACATTCCCTTAACCACAGATTCTGATAAAGTAATCCCCTTAAAGGCCGTTGCTGTGTTGAACTCTGTTTCACACTTCTGTACTTGGACAAGGAGTATCTGTTTCCTAGCAACAGTCCTCAGTTTTATGTCACTTGACTAGTTCTCAATTTAATGACCTCCACTGAGGCTTCTGCTTCAGACAGTTTGAGACAGGGTTTTGGAATGGGAAGGCATAGTTAATCTTCCTTTGTCATTTGTGGATGCAATTACACAATACAATCACCATCTTCTGGGTTTGTCTGCTTAGATTCACGAAAGGCCTAGGGGAATCTTGCTCTTTTCACATCTCACTCCTCTTCCCAGTTTTGCTTCTGGTTTCTCAGCTTTGCTTACACTAACAAGCATTTTGTTAATAATACAGGTCTGTCATCCATACCTTGCTCTTCCTCAGCTATTACACCCTCAGCCATCCTTGAATCTGGGCCAGAGACACAAATTTGACTTATTGCTATGGGAGTCTACTCCTCCTAAATTTATCTTTATTATATCATATAGATGTTTCTATCAAAAGAGAAATGTGCTGACAGCCTACTTCATAAACATGGATTTTCCAGCTCAGGGGCTGGAATGCACGGTGCTCTTACAGCTGTGATGCATGCTGTATAGATGACAAGTTGCATTTTTATTGGTAACAAGAATGGCTGCTTCTTCACTCTATTATTATTATTTTTTATTTCTCAAACTACTTATGCCTATGTAGGTCTATACCTAAAATCTGCCACTTGGACATGGCACTTTTCAATAATATATCATATTAGGATATATAGCAATGGATAATTATTAGCCTTAATTATCAAAACAATATTGTTCATCACCACTGGGTTTTATATTTCAACTGCTATAACAAAATATCATGAATGTATTATACCTTATAAATAATAAATACATGAGTCTTGCTTTATGGGGTCTTGGAGCTCCAGCTTGTTCAGTGGCCAGTGAAAGCTGAGTCATGGAAAATAAGTCAGTGACTTCCCATTTTGCCATGTTTGCCTTCTTTATAACAACAATAATCTCACTGATACATCTTATGCAATAAAATTTTCTACACTAAATTTCCCTAGGTAATCACCCAACAAAGCTGTTATAAAGTTATAGCTCATGAGATATAAAAAGGTATAGAGATTGACACCAGAAAAATTTACCATTCTAGCCAGGCGGTGGTGGTACACGCCTTTAATCCCAGTACTTGGGAGGCAGAGGCAGGGAGATCTCTGTGAGTTCGAGTCCAGCCTGGTCTACAAGAGCTAGTTCCAAGACAGGCTCCAAAAGCTACAGAAAACCCTGTCATGAAAACCAAAAAATTAAAAAAAATCACCATTCTACATGCTTATTAGGCATACTTGAGTTTTAACATGCATGTGTGTGTTTGTGTGTGTGTGTGTTTATATTTACTACATATTTCAGGATGTTCAGTTTTTCTTTATTTTTATTTTTTCCAGGTACATGTTAAGTATTTATAAAATGAAATAAAATATAGTAAAGGAATGACAGAGAACATTTCCAAAGGATATCACCAGAAAACAATATTAATACTAATTCAAAACTTATGTTCTGTAACAGGGACCACAAAAGCAAACATAGTGTGTATTTATTTATAGGTGGACATTATCTATCAAGTCCTTGATAAGCAGGCTAAAATCCATGTAACCACCGAAGTTAGGAATAGAGTAAGATACAAGGAATACTGAACGAATCTCTTTAGAAAGAAGAAACAGACTAGAGAGTTAAGGATGGGCTGGATGGGGGTACTGGAACAGGAGGATCAAATAGTGAATGGAGGGGAAGTTTGGGTAAGGAAATGGATGCCCAGAAGGGCAACTTAAACTACATGCCATCTGAAGGGCCATATGGAAACCTAATACAAAAAAAAGATTCCTAAATTATAAAATTTTGGAGAATATTAATATTATTTTAAGGTGTGTGGCTTTTTGTTTACTCTGTATTTGTTTAATTCTGTGTAGCTGAGTTACTGTGTCTGTGCAAAACACCTGATGGTCTTAATAAAGAGCTGAATAGCCAATAGCTTGGCAGAAGCAAGGACAGGTGGGGCTGGCAGTCAAAAAGTATAAATAGAAGGAAATATCAGGTGGGGAGGAGCAATGAGAGAACAAGAAAAGGAGGACATCATGGATCAGTCACCCAGCCTCATAGCCACCCAGTCACCCAGCCTCACAATCATCCAAGGAGAAGGAAGTAAAACAGAAATAGACAAACAGATATAGATAAACAGAAATAGAGAAAGATAAAACCACAGAGGCAAAAGGTAGACTGGATAATTTAATTTAAGAAAAGCTGACAAGAAACAAGCCAAGCTAAGACTGGGCATTCAAAACTAAAAATAAGCTTCTGTGTGCGATCTATTTGGGAACTGGGTGGTGCCGTTCCCTCAAAAAGCCAAAAGAGTAAAATGTCATAAAGTAATAAGCATATATGAAGGGGATGTAAATGCAATCAGTAATCAGCAGTGCAGACAAAACCTCATCTGAACCCTCTTATCACCAAATGCAGCCTACTGTTCCAGGAATGGAATAGGTAGCATACAACTGAGTTGTTGGCCAGCTCTAAAAGTTGACACATGGCCCCGTAGCTACACAACCTATTGAACACATAGAAGTCAAGTTGGTGTCTACGTAGAAGCTTCATGCCTATGGACTAGAGTTCATGGTTCTGAAGGTACTCGACATGTTACCACCAAAAAAGGTAAAATCAACCCAGCTAAAAAACTCTTCCATCTGTAATGGGTACCTGCCTGTAAGGTGCACTAGTATAAATGTGATACAAAGTTCTGAGTAAGCACAAATATCTGATGGTGTTTAAGGTTTAGTCCATGAGATGGAACCCATCCCTAACACTGTTTAGAGAGCCAAGATCCTGAGACTAAATGGGTCAAGAACCTATGAGTAAAAACCAATACCCTGCTATGTTATAGGAGCAAAAAGTATTCATGGTGATATTCAGCAGTTTTCATATATCAGTGTCTTGCTTGGCTATAATCAAAGATGTTTTCTCCTACAATAGAAGGGAACAAATATAGAAACACACAACTGGAAAATGGATGAAGAGTGAGAGGCGCTGGAATACTCCTAAATAGGGTATCAAAATCAAATGCTACCATTGGTGTTCAGGGCATTATGCAGAAGCGGAGTCATGATGACTATAAGAACCAGAGAGGTTGGAATATACTAAAGAAACAGCTTCCTCTAAAACCCCAGCAGGACTGACACGTGTGAAGTCAGAGAAACTGTAGTAACATGCATAGAGCCAGCAGCAGTCTGGACCAGATGGCTTCCCAGCACCAAGAGAGAAAGGGTCATGAACATGACCCTCATCCCTCACCCCAAGCCTATCTCCTATTGATAACCTCTCTCAGATCAAAGTCCGTTTTCTCCAATAGAGCCTCACTTGAGATACAAACTGCTCTTAGGGAAGGACCCATGCCCAGCAGGATGCTCAGTTTTTCAATTTCAAAATCAATCCTGCCTTCAATACAGTTTTAAGAGAAGCTGTTTTTATTTCTATGGCAAATATGATGTTAACGTGCAGCAGTCTTTTCTGCAACTCACCATTTTCCCTCAAAGTAGAAAATATATGGAAAATAAATTGGTAAAATGAGGGAGAGTGGCAGGGACAGGACAGAGAAGGAGTAAGTACTCAGGCTTAAAGAAATACACGGGACTGGAGTCTGGAACACACCGACCTGTGGGAGAAAGAAGTCACCGGGGAGCCAGCATGGCAAGGATGGTGAGGGAATAGCAGTATGTGAGAAAATATTTTAGGAAATAATTTTTGGGCCTGGGAAGGTGTCTCACTTGATAAGATCACTTGCTGTGAAATCAAGAAAGAGAAGGAGATGAAGGAGAGAGATGTACTATAAGGTTGACCTTGTTCTGTATTTCAAATCCAATGATAACCAAGAGAAGTTCAGGAATTCAATACAACACAAATTCAAAGATAAAGTGCCATATTCGAACGTGAAAATAAATATCTCAAATGCAGTCCCTCTATTTTTTTTTAAATTACCAATTATAGGCAAGTGCTTGAAACAGCAATAATGTCATTCCATATCTAGACCCTACTGAGTTACTTTTATCTCCAAATTTGATGTCCAGATACTGCAGGGACAATACTCTTAGCACCTTTTGGTTTTGATTCAGCTGATGTGTAAATACACCTCCCTGAAGCGCTCTATACAATGTCTGAAGGGTGTGAATTACTGAGATGTTGTCTACTGTTCCACCTTTCACGAATCAACTGCTGATTCACTCGACAAAGATGATGCCAGATTTTCTAGAAAAGAAAACTGATTTTAGTAGGGACAATTTTCAAAATTAAAGTCTATTCAGTTCTATATTAGTAACCGAGACAATGCAAATAAGATGCTTTTAAAATAATACCTAAAATAACTCCTAAAAACAATCTCTCCAAATATTGTGACTGGCAGATTCATTTAATTAGCATTCACAATTGACTGAAACTCCATTTTCCTTTAACTTTAACTTTTCCTTCTCACTTGACCTCAACTTGAGCATAATCTTAATAGAATGATTATATGCAAGGATGGGTCCATCATTCATTTGTGCATATTCCTGTATCTGTTTTAGTACAATTCTTATTTTTAAAATGCCCCAACTTCTGTGTATGTCTGTGAGTAAATATGGGAATGTGCCCATCAAAATTCTGTGTGCTGAGCTCCAAGGATGACCTTAGATGCAGGATCTCAACTTTCACCTTGTTAAAAACAGAGTCTTTTAGTGAGTTGTTGTGTATGTCATATTTTCTGGCCTTCTGGAGCTTTCAAGGATTTTCCTGTCCCTGTCTATCATCCAACAATAGAATTACAGAGGTCACCATTCTGCTTGACTTTACTGATTTCTGGGGATATAAATGTATCTCCAAATTTATGCAGCATGCACTTTACCAAGAGCAATATCTGCAGCCTATATGGCAGGATATTTTAGTAAGAGATTTAAAAAAAATTTTAATTAATAGGTATGCTAGCCATAAACTTAAATAATAATAGCATACCAATAAAGGTAAATTAGAATGTGATACTTAGTAAATATGAATAAATATAATATCATCTATTAATCTCATGCTTAATACTTTATATAAAATGAGGTCTACATGTTTTGTTACAATTATAAATTGCAAATAGTGGAAACTGTTGTTACATGGAAAACGATACAAGGTTCTTCCATGTTACTATTACTCAAAAGTTGTTGAAACAAGATTTCATCTTAAGACAAACTTGCTTTTTTATGTTTTGATTTTCGTTTTGATTTGTTATTTGAGATAGAGTTTGTCTTTGTAGTAACTCTGACTATCCTATAACTCACTCTGTAGACCAGACTGGCCTTAAACTCGTGGAGATCCACCTGCCCCAGCCACTCTAATACTGGGATTAAAGATATATTCTCCACTGCCTATCTCCAAAGAGTGGCTTTTTACCAAATTTTTTAACCTTCTGTTGCAACAATGACTTTAATTTTTGTAACACCATTTGAATTTCTCTCAGTCTAGGTACTAGCCAAGAATTATGAGTGAAAATTATATTCGTTGCATTACAAAATTCTTACTTCCTACTATGATGCCTTGAGGATGTATGTTAATGATGTCAGAGAGTGAGAAAATGGGAGCCATGTATCTCCAGTGTATGTCCGTTCAGTAAGCTTCCCATGAGGGAAGTTAGTTCTGAGATAGGAATATCATTTCAATCGTTTTGAGTCATTGTTTGTAGTTTTGCTATACTAAATATTGTTGACACAGTCTTTATCATAAGTCATGAGAATATCACTGTTGACTAGAGAGAGAAGGGCCATTGTCCTTAGCTAATCCCTCATCAAATATAATAAATAAATCAATAGTAAAAGTAAATAAAAAGCACCTTCTAACTGCTTTTCACATATATGTTGTATGGTGAGTGAGTACAATTCCTGAAATTCTCCTTCAACATTGAGATAAACATATTTTTTTTATTTCTAAATAGGAATTATTAAGGGGATGCATAGTTACTAGATTTCTATAAATGATCTAACATGTAGAATAATCTGTATGGCTTACAATGAATTTATTATTTCAGGAAATGGACAACTAGGCAAGGATTAAAGTATATGTAATACACACTCTCTTAAGACTATAAGGAAATATGTATGTGACTTTGCCTCTTCATTTTCTTATGGTTGGTAGTCACATTGTACAAATTCTACTCTAACTGTGCATAGTCTACTCCAAATATGTGTGTGTTAGTTATTCCAAGTTTCTATCCTTTTCCAAAGACAGTATTTAAGTTGGAGTTGTAGTAACATTTAATGAAGTATAAATCCTTTACATTTGATTAAAGGAACATAGATGCGATTTCTATAAAACAATTCCAAAATTGAAGGCAGAAATGAAATTTAAAGAATACAATTCAACTAATTACAAAATAAATGTAAATAGAAAGAAAAAAGTGAGACTGCATAGGATAAATACACATGTCATCTTCAGAAAAAAATTATGCAGAAACAATGACACATTGCTATCTAATATTCTTTGTATAAATTTATAAATGAAAGATGTATATTAAAATATCAAAAAGATGTTATGTTGGATTTTTCAGATTCAAGATTGAGTTACTTAATATCTTGATTTTAACTTTAATTTTCAATTATTTATATTTGATAAGATCTTTAAAATAATCTTAAATTCTTAGATTCCTAAAAGCATCAAAACATTAAAACTATATTTACTCTGGTATGAACTAATACCACTTTATAAGATGAAATTAAAAATGTCAATAACCAGTGTGGTGATTTATAATAAAAAATGGTGACCATTTTGATGGAAGTGTGTCTCTGGAGGTGGAATTTATGTTCCCAAAATCCACACCAGTCTCAGGATTCCCAGTTTCCCACACTGCCTCTTTGTTCTCAATATATGAATTTTTTAACTCCTATTTTAGTTCTTTATCTTCCTACTGTCTGCCTGCTATGATAGTCATGAATTCACCCTCTGAAACAATAAGCAAGCTCTTGATGCAATTCTTTCTTTTACAAGTTGCCTTGGTCATGTTGTATTGTCACATCATTTAAAAAGTGACCAAGACAACTAAGAAACCAATAAACAAAAAAAAATGTCATTTAAAACTTCTTTTTCTGAACTAAGCATTTGGTCTTGCTTAACAGACTTCAAAATAAGTTGATATAAAAAAGACACTTGTCACTTCCTATTCCTCCAGAATCTCTTGTCTCTATGCAGTACAAATATGCATATTATATACTGTAAATCATATCTCAGGAACTGACACTGGGGATAAAATGGTAAATAAATTGTTCTGTTATACACATAAGTACTGCTTTCTATTCTTGAATTGATAAATCCTATCAAAATATGTATTTCTGATAACAGTTAAAATTATCTTTACTATGATTGAGGCTTCTTAGCTTTCCAACTATACATTCTTAAGAAAGAACACCACCATAAATGAACAGAAAAATACTTGAGATTGTTTTGTATCTCAATGTTATGGTGTGTGATTGGGGTTTTTCATGTGGTTATAATGGAGCTTCAGTGTAATTATCTATTTTGAAATGCAAACCACCATTAAAATTAATTCTAAATTACCTTCCTTCACAGGTAATTCACAGACCTAGTAGTATCAATTGTCTGACCAGTGATGCTACTGGAAAGTTGTGTATGGCGTTCTAGGGTTGCAGCGTTCCTTTCAGTCATCTATGCTTGGTTGCCTTTTCATGTTACAACTGCTTTGAATCACCAATGCCCCTGTAATCTGCTCTTCAAACAGTCTTGTAACTAACCTCAGTAAACTCTTGTACCAACTAAGCTATACTTTGGGGGAATCATTTATTGTATGTGTCACACAATTTCTGTCTTGAAGAATGAGACTTTGTTTATGGTCCTTTAGGAAAATAACAGAAGAACTGTATGATATCTCCAGGAAATGTGGGAAAGTCAGATTTGCTGCCTTTATCAGGAGACAAAAAAAGGTCCAACAGAGGGAAAATCCACTAATCCACAAGAAATAGCTTGTGCCACTACCAAAAGCTGTAGCAATGAGTTAAACTGAGTCAATTATTTCAGAAGTTTCTGTTACCTAAAAGTGCAGAAGTAACTGTTAAATATTTACAAGAATAATCATTGTCTGATTTTTCTAATTTAACTTTTCTTGCATGATTTGTTAGCAAAAAACCTGGCACATTATCTGAAAAATGAGAAGTCAAATTAGATGGTTATAGGAAACAGCCTTAGGAAACACAGCAATACTAATTGCAAACATTAAGAAAATTCCTTTTATTACCATAAATTTTCAAATCTTCTTCAATTGATTAGAACTAATTCTATTACAGTGAAAGCAACTATTGTGGTGGAAATTAATAGCACACCTAAAAAGGGGCACAGAGAGTACAGACACAGGCAGCCCTCTACTATTCCCCATAAGTCCTACCTTCTCACTCATGGTGTCTTTCCTTGCTGCTTCTACTTCATCACCCGAGGAAGTGACTACTTGCTTCCTCTATCTGTACCTCCATGTGAATTCTTGTCTTTGGGGAGTATAGTAAATAATTTTTAACAAACAAAATTATGTAGATTAAACGTAAAGTGGAAGTTTACTGTATTACAACCATGCATGTGTAATAATTGCTAATTGGAAAATTTGAAACAAAAAGTAGTTCAGAACAGAGATAGAGAGAAGAGAGGGAAGAAGGAGGGAGACCGACACTGGGGAGAAGAAGTGGGGAAGAGAAAGGGAGAGCAGAGCGCAAGGATAGAATAGAGTTTGCCAAATAGAGTTTGAAATATATTAGAAATTAGAATTTGCATGTCATGTTTGAGGGTTAATTTTGACTGTCAAATTCATAGTGTTTAGTATTAAAACGTAAAGTTTTGTGTATGTCTGTGAAGAATTTTCAAGATTTAGTAAATCAAAGATAGAAGACCTCATCCTTAAAATGGGCAGCACCATCCTGTGGGCTGGGAAGGCTAAATTAAAAGAAGAATGTATTCGGAGCTGTGGCATTCGTGGCTGACTTTTCTGACTGTCAATGCAATGCTAAAGCTGCCCTGTATCCCCTCTACCATGTTCTTTGTCCATCACAGGTGTATTCCCTTAAAATGTAAACTAAAGTGAACCATTACTCTTTATAATATTATGTCAGTAATAAAAAAAATTACTGCACCATTGTAAATAGAAATATCTCTATGAATTCTACAACACAGATCCATTGGCGATGCCAAAAGGAGACAGAATTTATTAAAGTTACTATTTCCCTGAAAATACAAGGTTTGAGGAAATAAATACTACAACGTTCATACTTACTACATTAAACAAAATTTCTAACTCAAACAGCTAGATGTAGTATTATAAAGTATAATTGTAAATTTATTGTCATTCTGGAAAATATTCTCCTGTCCATCTCTTATAAGTCAAAATTCTCATGATTCTTCTCTAATGTTCTTGGACCATATACTTCTTCCGTGCATGAACATTTGATTTATATCCTGTCTGCTTTTTCTTCCTTCTGTCCCCCCAAAAAGATTAAAGACAAAAAACAATGAGATGTGACAAAATCAATAACTGCATTTAAAGCATGCACAGTACATATTTTGAACTTGGTAAGTAAAATCCTAGCCTTGGTCTGACATCATATACTCATGTGACTTATATATGAAGTTAATAGTCTTTCCGTGTTTCAGATATTAATTCTATCTTTCAAGTAACCATGACAACTTTGTAACCACATGACCATATACTGTGCCACCTAGTATATATACCTGATAATTAAACTGGTTGCTGAGACTCCGTCTTGTTTTAAAGTGTGAAAATCATGTTCAATATTACATTTCTGAAAATTCCTTTAAAACTGATTTCGAAGGAAAAATGTTTCAAAAGTGAAGTACATAAAACCAATATGTAGCAAGGGTTAAGACACCTGCTTCTGGCAGGAAAGCTGGCTATTGGTTAAGAGTGGGAGAGCAGACCCTAAACCTCCCCTGGCATGAGGGAAGAACTGACCCTGTTGGAGGGGTATGGGTGAGATGACCCTGAGCACATGAAAGCTGGAGAACTGGCCCCACTACTTGTCTGTTATACAGCAGCAGAGTCGAGGGAGAAATGCTCTGCCTGCACCCCTTAACCCTCATGAACTGAAGTAGGTGGGAGAGATGGTCCCTGGGTCATAAAACCTCTGGAGTACTGGCCCTTCCCCTCACCTGCTGCAGCACTTACAACAGTGGCTTTGGTGGTGTGGGTGCCTCTAGAGAGTTCCCCCTGGTGCCAAAAAATGACAGCTGGGTGGCTGACCAACCCAGCTACCACCCAGGCCCCAAACCAGGGCTATGAGTTAACCCATCCCAACATTCACTCTAACTATGAACTTCTGGAACACATGAAGGTGTCCTGACTTCTTCAAAACATCTATCCATAATCAAGAGCAATATATACAGTAAGCTTTGAAAAGTCACAGCAGATTCCTTTATCATTTGTAGGATTTCACTTTTACTTAGATTTTCACATATCTACAGTTGTGCAAGGGACATGCATAGGGACGCAAATCCCTACAAAAAAGAAAGACGCTTTGTGAAATTACTTTCATTTGAGAACTGGTTGGCTTTCTTGTAATATTTATTTATATTGAAAACAAGAATGGGATGTGTTCAGACACAGCTGGGAAACATTACTTCTCGTTGTAAAAATTTGATCAGTGAGTCAAAGTCTAAGTTAATATAAATACCATGGAATGAAGGTAGCTTCTGACAGGCATGGCTGTCTAAGCCATAGTCCTGGCACTTGGGATAAAGAAGCAGGCAGATCAGGAGATCCGTGTCATCCTTTACCTCATAGCAAATAAGGATGCAGCAGGGATAAAGGAGATTCTGACTCAAAATCTCATCAAACCATGATGTGGCATTCCCTTCTGTATGCTGTGAATACCATTGGTTAACAATGAAATTGTGTTGGGCCTGCACAGAGCAGAACAGTAGGTGAGAAAGCTAAACTGAATTCTGGGGGAAAGAAGGCAGGGTCAGGGCAATGCCATGTAACTGCCGCTGGGAATTGGCATGCTAGAACCTTGCTGGTAAGCCATAGCCATGTGGTGATATAAGGATTAATAGAAATGGGCTAAATTAAGATGTAAGAGTTAGTCAATAAGAAGTTAAAGCTAAGGAGTGATATAATTAATACAGTTTCTGTGTGGTTATTTCAATTCTAGGGGCCAGGAATGAAAAAGTGGGCTCCCACAACAAAACCAAACCAGATTAAAAGTGTCTTATTTTTAGAATAAACAGCAAAAAAATTGATAACAAACATTCAATTTATATTATAACAGAGGTAATTTCAGGCATAGTGGTAATTATGAATTTTAACTCATTTGGGTAAAATTAGTTTACCACTCTAACTTTAATATATATTTAGGTCCTTTTAAGAAATCAGGGTCATTATAACAAAATATAGCATTAAGTCATGATTATATTTGTTCTTATATTCTTTAAAACATAATTAATATATTTAAAGCATACATATGTATATCTCTCTCTATATATTTAATATATATTATGATGAAAATGCACCTATTTTCATCTCTTAAGCTAAGAATAATGTAAATATTGCAGACAAGGTTTTCTTTAATTTTCTATTTCTCTTATTACATTCAAAATGCCTAGGAGAACAATTTAATGGAGAATACTTTTGTTATTTGTTTTATTTCTTTATTTTTCTTTTAATATTGTCCTATAGTTTTAAGCATTTAATTCTATAGACATTGCCTACCTGAATTATGGCCCCTGGGGAAGGGTTTGAATATATATATATATATATATATATATATATATATATATATATTTGGTTTTTCAAGGCAAGGTTTCTCTGTAGCTTTGGAGCCTGTCATGAAACTAGCTCTTGTAGACCGGGCTGGGCTCGAACTCACAAAGATCCATTTGACTCTGCCTCTCTGCCTCCAGAGTACTGGGATTAAAGGCGTGTGCCACCACCGCCTGCCCGGTCTTCCAGGGTTTGAAATTTACAGCCATTTAAGAAGTTTACAACAATATGATGGTTTGTCAACTTGTCTTTTTCATAGAAGTATAAATAAATTTCACAAATTTATTATCTAATTATATTTTTATTTAAAATAAGTTAGAATTTCCTTTGAAATTTCATTATTTTATATTGCCTTGCATGAAAAATAAGTTTTAAGGTAGTTAGGAAATAATATTAAAACTTTTAATATATTGTATTTCCAAGAGTCTAAAATTTAGGTACAATATTACATATTTTCCTAGACTCAACTATATTAGTTACTTTTCACAGTAATAATATCATTACCTCAAATAAAAGAAATCAGGAAAAAGGTTTATTGTGTCTAATGGTTTTGGAGATTCAGCCATAACGTTGATGAAATCACAGAAACTGGAACTTGAAATTGGCCACATGTTTCCTGCTTCAGAGAGGAAACCTGATTACTATCGTTACCCAAACTTGCTCCTATTCTGTCTCTTGTTTATTCTTAGTCCCTGGGAATTGGAGAGAGCTTCGGTAGCTCTCTATCTTTTGGATTCTCTCTCTTCTGTTTATTCTCAGTAGTCCATGAGAGGATGTGGCACACGTGTAGGGTTTGACTTCACTACTCAGTGAAACCTCCCTGGAAACACCTTTCACACAGACCTTCATATGCGTCTCTTCGATCCCAGCTTCTTAAACTGTAGGCTGCAATCCCCACATTGCTGAGTAGTAGGGACTGTTCAAAGTTTGACATGAATAAAATGTTAAGGAATATACAATGACCAAAACTTAATTCAAAATCTAGTGCGTTATGATCTGATGTATTTCTGGGAGCATGCACCCATGTTGGGTCATTTGAGTTCACTGCACTCTTGCTTCTGAACACAAAATATATGCATTTTGCAATGTACAATTTGCCATGTCATTACCTGCTTCTTGAGGCATCTAGCCCGTATTGAAATCTGTTGCATGTTATTAATTATAGTGATATTTCATTACATCTAAATTTGTTGAATATTTAGACACAAGGAAAATTCTATTTATGTTACTATACATTCACTCTATAGGAGTTTCAAAATGATGTATTTTAAAACAATTCTCACTTTTAAAAAATTGTTCTTTAAATGTCTTACTACGGTTGCATAAATAAAAATCATTAAATTAATTTGCTTGGGACTAGGACAGAAATTCAAAATATTTCTGAAAATGACCTAAAATATATATGCTGTTGTATAATACATATTTATGCAAAACAATAATCTTAGCACTAACAATTATAGAATAAATGTCATGAATTTTGAAAACAATTGAAGATGGTACATATCACAACATTTCAAATCTTCAGCCAATTTGAATTTTTATATAAAAATGAACAAAGTCATTTAAACAGAAAAAATTACATTAATAGTTATTTAATATAAAATTATATACCTGAAAAGTATTTTTAAAATGCTTTCTTTTTTAAGTAGATTTTTCATTGATGTTTATTTAATATTCCTTTGATTGCATAAACTGTTTTAGGTAAAAAAGATTCCATAATCAGAAAATAAGTTTAAGAAGGACTGCCTAAGGTTGTTCACAATCTCTTCAATCTGTCAATGAGAACAGGTGTTATGACTTTCACTGTTATCTGGTTCTACTCATTTGCAAACACTTTCTATCATTAGGAGAATTAAGCATTGTGAGGTTAAAATGTGACTTTTCTTAAAAGTCTTTCATACTTTTGGTCCAGTTATTATTCTTGCTGTTTGTTTGTTTGTTTGTTTGTTGTTTTTATTTTTTTGTTTGTTTTTTTGTTTTTTGTTATTTGTTTTTTCTTGAGAATCCTGAGAAATGAAATTCCTCACTCAGAAGCAGAGATCAGGCAGTGATATGTTCATGACTGCTTCTCTATAATTTGTGTTTTAAAGGATGATTCAATTCCAGGGTTATACAAAAGTTCATTTTGTTTTAAGTACCACTTCATTGTTTTGTGATAATAATCTTTCCTATGCAGGGATTCCAGGTCAGGTGTGATTTATAAGGCCTCAACTTTGCCGTAAGTGTATTAGTTCCCTATATACATTCCACTATGTATGTTTTTTCTCTCACTTCATCTTCTAATACAAACAAAACATGTATGAAAAAATCCTTAGAATCATATCTATAATATGCATTCTGTAAAAAAAACATTCAGAACTTGTGTTATCATTTGATAATTAGTAGTTAATATTTTTGAATCTCAATATCAGGGTTTCTCTTATTTATAGATACTATTTAACTCGTTCATCTTACTCCTAAGGCAGACTCTGAGGTTTATAAGTTAAGGTGTAATTAGTTTCTAAGATCTTGAGACAGCCAGTGTCAGAATGGAACTTAGAACACACAATGTAAAGTTCTAGAATCTATGTTATTTTGTTTGATTTTTGTTTTAAGTGCAAAATATGAACTACTATTTTTATTTAAGTTTCTTTTAACTTTTATCTTTTTTATTTCTTTTACATACCAAACACAGTTTCCCCTCCCTACTCTTCTCCCATTTCCTCCCTCTACCTCCCTTCTACAGCCTGTACTTTGTCTCTGACACATGAGCTGACTATTCCCTGTAATGGGATGCCTAGTCCAGCCTTGATGCAATGAGAAGAATTTGGTCCTGCCTCAACTTGATATGCTGGGCAGTGCTTTGTTGACTCCCAGGGAGGTTGTACCCTTTTGAATGGAGACAAAGTACAGAAATAAAAAAGATAAAAGTTAAAAGAAACTTAAATAAAAATAGTATAGATTTGAGAATAGTGCATACCTATACTAGTAGTATAAAACTACTAGTTTTATACTACAATTCATAACAGTACAAAAGCACAGCTATGCAGTATCAATGAAATGTTTTGATGGGTGGAGGCCACCACAACATGAGGAACATATCATAGGTCATAGCATTGCAAGGTTGAAAACAATTGGCTGAGAGAATGTATATAACAAAGAAGTGAAAAGTAGCAACTGGTATTTGCCATTCTCAGGGAAGGTCGGGAATCGAAAGCTTAGTAAGGAAAGTTTCAGATATGGTCTTGTTCAGCAGAGAGCACTGAACCGTTTAATCATAAACTACACCATTATAAAGCCTGATGAGCATCTTTGGGGTTCTTGTGTTGTTACGGAGTAGAAAAGAGGGCAAAAACTGGGAACTCATCAGGCATTGACCAAAGTCTGCCTGGGCTGATTACTGCACAAGTACTCGTGTGTCCCTGCAGACCGCCCACTTCAGAGTTTGTAATTCACATAGTTCATTGCCATTTAGTGAGAATCATACATTTGTGAATTTAGTCCCTGGCCAAACTAAACAGATGTTTAAAAATAAGATTGAATGAAAATGATTATGATAGTAATATCTGTAATTTTATTAAAAATTTTCAAGGAATAGTTGTTCAACACAAAACAAACTTGTTAACTTTTTGTTTGTTTGTTTCTTCCCTTTTTATTTCTCTTTCTTTTTTTAAGTAATTTTATTAAATTATAAAAGTTTCCATTTCCGCCCCTCCTCCCACCACCCTCCCACTCCCCCCACTCCCTCTCCTCCTCCCTCTCCATCCCTAAGAGCAGTCAGGGTTCCCTGCCCAGTGGGAAGTTCAAGTTCCTCCCCCCTCCCTCCAGGTCCAGGAAGGTGAGTGTCCAGACGGACTGGATCCGCAAAATCCAGTATATGCAGAGGAAACAAGTTCCAGTGTCATTGTCAATGACTTTTCAGAAAGACTCCTGGCCAGCCACATCCAGAGAATCCGGCCACATTCAGAGAATCTGGTTGGACTGCGTCCTCGTTCAATCCCAGTTCAACTGGCCTTGGTAAACTCTTCTTTCTTAATTTTTTCTTTCTTTTTTTCTTTTTGTGTGTATGCGCACTCACATACACCACTGTTTGTTTGTGTGTCTGTTTTATTTTGTACATTTCCTTTCTTTCTTTCTTTCTTTCTTTCTTTCTTTCTTTCTTTCTTTCTTTCTTTCTTTCTTTCTTTCTTTCTTTCTTTCTTTCTTTCTTCCGAGTTTGTGAATCTAGCTATGTATCCTTGGTTGAACTGGAACTTACTGCATAGACTGTACTGGCTTCAAACTCCTTGTGTACGGCAGTGTTTTGCTTGTTTGGACCTTAGGTTTTTGTTTGGGATTTTTTTTTAACACACACAAACATTATATATGTGTGATACATTATAGTGATACAAGGAAAACCTGAAGTTGGGAGAAGAGGAAAGTGGGGAAAGATTTTGGAGAAGTTAGGGGGCAGTTAATGTCAGTGGACAACTTGTAGAGTTGGTTCCCTCTTCCTACTGTAGAATCTAGGAGTTCACAGAAATCTAGTCATTGTATACTCCATCTTGCTATAATAAACCAGTAGCTCACTGGACAAATAGTAAAAATCTACCATGCATCAATTGATCTCTTTTAACCAGTGGAGAAGTCTCTGTATGTTTGCTTATACTTTCCAAACAAATGTGACTTCCTCTTATATATCTACCTTTGTCAGCATGGCAGGATACTTGTTTTAGCACTCATGTTAAACTGTGCAAATGTATTATATCATTTAATGCATCCCAGTAATAAAAAATACATACAAAAATTTTAACACCAACCTTGTGTGGTTTTGGTCAGGGTTACACTGTTTGATATTTTTGCTATTGTTTTCTTTGGTGGTCTTACTTATTTTTGAAAGTTGTTTAAAATCAATCTACTTTTCACTATAAAGGTTACTAATTAAAATAATTTCTAACTTGAAAATTTTGTTGTATACTATTAAAAAATTAAATATGAAGCAAGCCGCAAAAGGAAAGTTTATCAATTACCTTTTTAACCCTATACTGAGTGTCAATCAGCTTTATACTAATGCTTTCATAAGTTTACACTAATTTAGTGTTAACAACGGTTCCATCTAACAGCTCTAAACTCCAGAAGTCAGAAATGGTAAAAATCAGTGGTTCTTTCTGGGTGATGGGAACAGACGGGTGTTTTGATACCTAGGTTCCTAGTGTCTTTTCAAAGGAAATGTTTACAGTCACATCACTGTCTATAGTCACATCACTCTTTTCTTTCAACTTTAATATCGGGTCTCCCCTTATGATATTATATTAACTTCCTTAATTTGGTTGCATGTGCTAATTCCTTTTGTCAAATTATACTCATAGGTTCTATGAAATAAGGGATATACAGTTTGGAGAGAAGTCAATGAATGATTTGGTATACAAGATTGTAGGCATCACTTTGTGATACTTGAAATAAGCGTATCTGATCATTATTTCCACTGCTATTAGGGTATGACAAAGGAGTAAGCTCTAAATTGGGAGCATATTCAAAATTATTTTGGTTTTCTGATACCTAGTATGGATAACAAGAATGCAGAAAGGTCAGAAATCACAAAATCCATTCAGTCTTTTCCTACCACCAATCTGGAATTCCTAGGTAAAAGTATCTCTTCTATCTATACTTAGAATCTTGTATTTATACTTAGAATCTAAGGGCAGGCCTCAATCAAATAAGATTGGGGAGAGAGAGGACATGTCATTGAACTCATGGAAAATAGAAAATTATTGAATTGTTGTTTTATAAAGAAGAAGTGTCTGGAAGAAGGAAGTAAAAGTAGGAACTGAATGTCATATAAACAATGAAACTTGATAAGGCAAGTTGAGTGAAAATATTTCCTTGAATTGATATTTGGCTAGGGAGTAATTTACATTTTGAAACATGAGAGAGGGAACTTAATTAGCTATATGTTGTTAATCTCTCAATGGCTGCTGCTTAAAATAGTTTTGACCTATCAATTACCATCGTGGACAGGAAAACTAAAATGGAGTACATTGTATAATGAGATGAGGCTTTAATGTTTTATGCCATGTGTAACTCTGGCAGTCAGTTCTTGTGGGGAATGGCAGTGAAACTTGATTGTGCACAGTTAAATTACATTTTAAAAGTAGCCTTCACTTACCAAATTTAATCAAGATTTATTTTTATTGAAGACAAGAAGTTAGGAAGAACAAAGATGTTCATTGAGTTTATTGCTCTGCTCTAAAGAAATAAAACATGTTAATTAAACCATTACTTCTTGTGTGTCTAGGCAGGAATACAGGACTTGACTTGGTGCTACCGATATTACTTCAGGGGTAACTCTTGATTTTTGGTACAAACAAATGAATGCAATTTATTTTGCTTATATTTCAATGAAGACAGAATGTATGTATTCATTATTTGACAAACTTGATTTTGTATTGAAAATGAAAAATATATAGCCACTTAACTAGTACAAATTACATCAAAATAACCAAGATATTTTTAGCACTATATTTTCAAGGCGTACTATTTTTTTATTATTAAAGTTTTACTAAAATGGGCCAAAGCATAAGATATACAGAAGTTTTGAATATAGTCCTCTTAGTACCCAGACGTTTTTCATATAAATATTATAAACAATAATATTATTTTCTCAAAGGCAATAAAGCTATAGTTTGTCTTCTTTTATCAGTAGTAATTTTCTAAATAAAATCACATTAAAATTCAGAGACTGTGTCTTAAGAGAGCACTATTTGCTGTCACTGAGTGATATCTTCATCAAGGCGATGAAGGGCGTCAGCAAGTCATATTTTCTAAAGGAATTTCTTGTAAAATTATGTCTCATGCTAAATCCATATTTGAAAAATACTCTAATATATACATATTATGATATATATATGTATATATATGTGTGTGTGTGTGTGTTATTTATGCATGGTCTTTAACAGAAATCTAAGGATTTCTGAAATAAAATCTACCCAGTATAAAATTTTCAAAATGCATTGGTCCAAGAATCCCTCCCCATAATGTCCCATAACATTTCACAAAATTCTCTGCAAGGATCTTACTTGAGAATTTTGCTGTTACCTTCCCTCCATCTGGCACATTTTCTGAATTGCCTGACCTTCTGAGAAGTTAATTACATCCCCCAGATGCTGGATTTCAGTGCCAGAATCTGGATTTGGAGAAGAGTCTAGGCTTCATTCTTTCTTGCTGTGTTTAGCGTGTGTCCTTCATGGCTGCTGTCCTGTGTGTGATCTCATCAACCAAGAATCCTATTCCAGGTGATTAGAGAAAGAATTGGTTACAATGGTCATCCTATTCTCCCTGATTTAGACATAGCATTTTGTCAAGCACTTTATAAGCTGCAAAGCGAAAATGCATATCTAATAAAAGTCATCTTCCATTATGCTTTCTCTGAAATTTTGATGCTTAAAAAGCCAGAGAGTACATTTAAAGGAAGAGCCACTAACGTCACGTGTGCTCCCTACTACCTGACATACCCCGTAATCTGAAGGTATATAATTCTAACAGAGACACCAGCAGTGTAACAAAAATGTAACTGTTATAAAAGCTACAGAAGATCAATAATTCTATCAAAGTTCTGACTTCCATAAACAAGCAGAAAACAAATCCACATAGACTGTAAAAGTTATATGCAGAGAAAATTAAGGTTAAAAAAATATCAGAAGGCATAGCATTTTAATGTGAATTTCAGCTTTGTGAATGACTGGTTCTTGGACACTACACAGCTCAGGAACCCACAATCAAATTAGGTAGTGTTTTTTTTTTTTCCATTTTCAAAGAACTGTCAATTTCTATTTGATGTCTAACTTAAATCTCTGGTCTTTTCTCTACTTCTAGAAGTAGTTAGCATTTTTAACTGACATGTCCTACTTTTTCTCTTATATGCTAATAAAATTGTTCTTGAGTAAGACAGACAGACAGACTCTCTCTCTCTCTCTCTCTTTCTCTCTTTCTCTCTCTCTCTCTCTCACACACACACACACACACACACACAAACAGAGAGAGAGAGAAATAACCACACTGACAGAAAATTGCCGAGATGGGGTTCAGGAGGTGGGTTAGTGAGAACACCTCCTGTCAAAGACAAGGACCAGGACCAGTGTTTTACTTCACAGCTCCCGCATAATAAGGTAGACTTGCTCTGCATTCCCTTTACCATAGAGTTGTGAAGGAGCATGCAGGAGATCCCAGGAATTTACTACACTAGTAACCTAGCCTAGTCAAAAGGGCAATTGTCAGGCCTAATAAGAGACCCTGTCATAAAAGAATGAGAGAGAAACAAAAAACAGTGATATACTCCTGTGTCCTCTGCATGCCTTTGCACAGAAAAATGCTGCCACAGAGCCACATGAATGCAACATACACACATACATAAAACACATGGATACACAGACACACCATACATATACACACAAAAGAAAGAAAAGCATATCGCTCATTAAACCAAATTAAATTAGTATTGACCTAAAGATCTTTATTTCATATTTCTGGATGAATAGTTTGGGGAATTAAAATATCTATTTTCGTGTGTTCTAATGATAATGGGAAGGACTTGCTATCTTGGGAAGCTCTTTTGTATTGTATATAACATACTCTGTACCAACTGATTATTACAATGTATAATTTACCTACCTGGGAGAATCATGTAAATAAAAACACAGTAGTGAACATTAATTCTAAAACTTTAAAATATGTTAAAACGTATGTCATAAAATAAGTTCTAAAGGCATTATCTTAGCTCCAATTAAGATCTCCAACTAAGAAATTTCAAAATGGATAAGTAATTTGTAAATTTACAATGGAACAAAATTATTGTAAATATCTAATTTCTAACTTTCCACAGCATATGCCTTTTTCAAGTGAGAATCAAGGTTAAAATCGGCAAGCTATCCCAACTCTACAGCTATGGAACTCACAGATGTACATGTATATGTAGATGCCTATACGTTACAATAATTTGTACTGTATTGACCACCACCCCTACCCTACCCTTGCTGAAGCGAGGATGTTGGAGTCTTTATGTTTGAGGAGTCTGAATTTGGTCTTATTTGGACATCAGACCCTTGTGCATGTGATGTCCATTAGTGGCAGAAGAGATTCTGAGGGAGAAACCATGCGAAGGCAGGGGCCAAGTCTGAAGGGCTACAGATGCAAGACAGTGAGCCCTTATGAATATCATATGACCTACAAAAGAGGCTGAAAGTGGATCTGATCTGAGGTCTCAGGATGAACTTTCCTGACTTCTTTTCTTTCCTATTCTTTTAAAACCCTACTCTATACATTCCCATCTTTAAAGGTATCGTGTTTGGGGGATTTCAAGTAAGAGTTCCTGAATACTTTGCACTATGAAAATCAGGGCACAAGCAAAATCCAGAGACTTAGTGTTTTTGCAGCTAAATATTAGGCAAGTCAAAGAATCAGGTTCCTTAAGCATTTAGATTTCAGTTAAAAATTCTTTTCATAATATCAAAACCATTGATTTGTAACTAACAGAAAAAAATAATTTGAGTGTCAATTTGTTCGTTTCTATTTTATCGTATTGCATCTTTTTATTTTGTTATTATTCATCAGGTAAGTTTTTGTCTACTAAGAAGGAATAGAAATTGGAAAAGGATGGAAGGGGAGGTGGGAAAGCATTGAAAGAAGGTGTAGAAACCGTAACGAGACTATAATATATTGAAAAACATGCACTTTCAGCCAAAAAATATTACTTTTAATAGCTAAAAATAAGAAGTTCCGAGTGCCACTGAATCAAATTTCATCTCCTTTAGCAAGAGGTCTTCTGCTGGCCAAGACTCAGAGAAAGGTGTTTAGGACTAGCCCTCTGTTGTCAGCCAGGTCTGAGTACAGGAGAAACTCCACAATATTGTGCCATAGAAAACATTAAGACCTACTGGGCCTTCAGAAGAGAGAAAGACGGGCATTTTCTTAAAATTGCTGGGTTCCAAGACACAATAATGGAGTGATTATTGATGTCCCTTTCCAACCTACTCAGACTGAGATCTTCTCCAATTACATACACACTGTCTAGGCACTCACAACGCCCACCTATTGCAAGATAATCACCACAAAGAACAACACAGAAAACTAAATAACACAAATGTTCTGCTCTTCTTGGTAGGTTCCCAAAGAATGGAATGAAATGTAGCTTTAAAACAGTCTTCTCAATGCTCTGGCTAGCAGTGGGATAGGAAGAGTGAATGACTCTGCTAAGGGGAGACACAGAAAAGACAGTGTGCACCTGCGTACAGACAGATTTTCACTTAAAGGTCAGAATAATCACATGGGTAATTATAATTCTTTAGACTGTGGTGTACTATCCTTCACACTCTCAGGTTTCCTTAGTTGCCCATATTCAGATAGGATTTTACAAATGGCACAGGGTGGGGTTGAGATAGGGTTAAGTTTTCTAAAGCCATTGTTTTTTCTCATTTCTCTTTTCATTCTTCATCCACTGTAGCTACTGTGTCTGTTCTCATCTTTTGTTTCTCTCTTTTAATCATTTCCTTTTTCTACTTCTTCTCCATTGTTTTAATGCTAATTAACTGTCTTAGTAATTTAATTTTATCTCCTTTCCTACATTTATCACCTATAACGCCACCTTAGAGCTATTAAAAATACTTTCATACATTAAAAAATATAATTTGAAATACTTTTTTTTTCATTTCCTTGTTTATAGAAAAATAAAGAAGGAAAATTCAGAATTAATTGTAGGCATAATGGACTGATTATACGTTGAAGATACTGAAATACGAATATAAAACTATCTTCTTACTATTTATGCAAATTAATTATTATTCTATAAATTTTGATTTCTGACAGTTTATGTTAGCTTGTTATTATATCTCACTAGGACAAGAAATGATACTTAATTTGGACTAGATAGTCTTATACAACAAAAGGTCTTTTCATAGGAGCTAACATTTGAGTATATTGACTTTCATAATTTATTATGTAGCTTCCTAAAATATTGCTACTTCTAAAGGAATACCAAGTCCCCAGGAAAAAGTTATTTTTTGTGTGGTGTTATGCTTTTACATCAGCTTCACGGTCTTAAAATGAAACTAAGGTGAAAAGACACTGCAGAAACTCAATTCTACCATTTTTATTTGTAGTTATATTATTAACCTATCCCACAGAAATCATTTGATCTTGAATGCTTGCTGCCTATAACGTTAAAATGATTGGAAGTTTCCAGAATTATAAGTCTGACAAGCACACCTCGGTAAATTGTATTACCTTAAGGTATCAAGGAACCATATTGAGGGGAAACAAAGAAGAATCAAGATTGGTTTTGCTTTGAAAACCCTTTGCCCTTGAAATTTAACAGTGAATCTGCAGTGAGCATTTGATTTGCCTGAGGCAAACACGAAATCAGCTTGCTCGTTTGGAATTTGTATTGTCTTTTTCTCTTATTAAATAACTCTTGAAAATAACCATAGATTCTCTTCTCTGAGGGGCCTTCTGCACCAATTGATGTCCTCTCCGCATTTATGTGATTTCATCAAAGTGATGGAAAATTCATTTACACAGTTTTCTATTGGTGAAGAATCCAGCGACACCAGTCAATGTGTACTATAGAAGAAAAGAGAAAGAAATCCATAGAGAAGGATTTATCGGATTGCACTGATACCCTCCTCTACTGCAAAACTTATAGCAGGAATAGTGACATATCTTTGCAAGGCTAGTGTTCTCCCAGGGAAGTTTCTTGTTTGTTGAGGGAAAAATGATTCAATAACACTATTTAACTTCACCAGCCAGAAAACTGCTCTGTGAAGGACGTCCTTGCCTACAGAATCTGAATATTCTCAATCAAACCTATGCTCCAAACCAGACTTTAAGGCTCGCTATGGTCCAAAATAAAAAACAAAAAACACACTGAGAAAGACAGATTAATGCTGATTGAAAAGCAGAGAAAACAGAAAGCAAAGAGAAGAATCTTACAGGGATATTCCAAACTAAAAAATGTGATTTATATGCTTCATGACACACTACTCTGACTTATTGAAATAGTAATTGAAGACAGCATTTACTCATTTCATTCTCTATTTTTAGCTTTTCCTAGAGATTTAAAAATTATGAAGATTATTTACCTGATAAAATGAAGAATATAATGTGACTTAAAGAATATGTAGGAAATGAAAATAAACAGATCAGATAAATAGATTTTACAACCATAACTTATAAAATTATTCCATCACCTGTTACTTAGGGAAAATTCATAGTCATAAATAAAATCAATTTGGAGGGACTCTGATATACTTTACATACTGAGGACAAATAGGATTATATTTATAACAGAGAGTTATATTATAACTCTCTGTTTTAAAGACCACAGAGAACAGGTCTTTATCTCAAAGGTAATATTAATAGTTTCTTTTACTCCTATATAATAATATAATTTTATATCCCCTGCTCTTTTAGATATCACAGTCCTGTATTTATAACTAATATAATGGGAGGGATATGATAAACCAGTGTCATAGATTGTCTTGTGTTTAGGACATTTCCATGTTGTAAGGAAGCCCATAGACTCATGGAGAACTTCACATTGCCCGAGATTCTTGTTTAGTCTCTGGCAATTTATCTAGTTAGCAACCAGCATAAGTCTTCAATCTCCATGTTGACAGAGCTTGCTTTGGAAAAGTATAATTCAATCTAGTTTAATTGTTGAGATTTAAGAGAGATGTGATAACATTTCCTGTCAATCTTGCTTAAACTATGATTTTCAGTAGTGGTCAGTCTATTAGAAAAGAAGTTTCCTTTTCTTTCTTCTATTAAAAAAAATAACTGTTAATCTCTTTTGTGGAAATGAGTGCCCTATTTGCATGTAGGACTATGTCAGAAGAAGGCATCAGATCTCACTATAGATAACTGTGCACTACCATGTGACTGTTGGGAGTTTAGCTCAAAACTTCTGAAAGACCAACCAGTGTTCTTAATTGCTAAGCCATCTCTCCTGCACCAAAAGAACTTTCCTTAATGAGAGATAAAGTCTACTATTCATATCTATAGATATAAGAATAAATATTGTATATGATTTTTAATAATTATGCTTGTTTATTAGGTAAAGAACTATAGTAAATTAAGAACTATAAATTCTACTGCAATAACCATGATTTTACTTGCCATGAGCTAGGTTTTCATTATAAGGCATGGTTTACCTCTTGTTGAGTAGATCTAAAGTCCACTGGGAGAGCTGCTGGTTACTGAAAATATAGCATGTTCTACTACTATACCCTTAGGCATATCATTCTGTGCTGGCTGTGGTGATTCATTAGCACCATTGCTGGGTAGAAATGTTGTCAGCTTCACTCATTTGGAAGCTTGCATGATACCTTCTGATTTAAAGAAAGCCAGTCCTCAGGGAAGAGATATTCAGGTCAGGACTAGGTTCCCAGGCACTACTTTTGAAGTGTATGCTGCCGTCAGTTTTAGGGATTTGCGTTCCACCACTGGAGTTTAACCAAAGGCAACAGTAATAAGCTATATGTTTTAGGAGTTTTGGGGATTGCACTGACTTTGGCTCTCTTTCAAAGGAGAACTGAACACTGTGGTGTTTGGGTTACTCAAATGGTGATAAATTGAAAGAGTTCTCAGAATGATTAAAAACTGTCAAATTAGAAGGTGTAAGAGGTAATAGAAACTTTTATTTGTAGAAGGAGCATTTCACTGCATATTTTAACTGACTAGAAGAATGATAAAATGACTCATCCCCAGTTGACATAGAAAGACATTAGCATGGCCAATTGGTAGCAGATTATAAAACCAAGGTAACTCCCTACTTGTCATACTGGTGAATTCCTGAGCAGATAACTTAGCTGAAACATCATTAGAATGAAATATTTATAGTCAGACCTCTTTCTATTGGACTTGGTTTGAGACTCATGGAAGAAAGAAGAAGACCTAAGAGATTTTTGGAAGTTCTTAGAATAATTTCACTTAGGGTGAATCTGATCAGGGTGGGAGAGTAGGGACCATCTCAGTATGTCAAAGACACAACTGTCATGATGTTTTTCTTTGTTCCTCATCATACCTTTCATTATTATTTTGTGTGGCATGCTAAACACTCCTTCCTGTTGAATCATGCTTTCTTGTTCAATTACCTTATTAAACATTAAGATCGCATTTGTAAATATAATTCATAGAGAAAATTTAAGATTGCCTAACAGTGCTTTCTATTCTTAGCGTTGGATTCTGCTCGTGTGAGATCAGTTGGAGTGTGTTCCACTGACCTTCAAGGTCATTTGAAAATTACTATGACCAGTTGGTAAAGGCTTCCAGACAGATGGTCCCCACTCTCACTACACTTTTTACAGTTCTGTCTGAAAGTAATGATCGTATTGGAGGCTCTAGAGAGATGCTGCACTCACGGTACACTAAAGTGCAGTCGTTAAGGGCTTCCATGTGTGGTCTCTGGCTCCTAAAGTGAGTATCCCACTTTCAAGTGTATCGTATTTGGGACTATTAAGAAAAAAGCCTTTTCTCTTTTTATCTCTGGTAAGTGATAGTGCTAAGAGTACCTTGTGATACTGGCACCTGATTCCAATACCGATGGGTGTGGCTTGAAGTTGAGAGTGTATGAACAGTTCAGCCTCTGCTATTTTTATAGCATTTCCTCAATTGTGTGCAAATTTTCTCAAGGATGGCCGTCTTTATATAGAGAAAAATGTCTAAAGATCCTCTTACTGGAGGGGATTCTGTTGTGGGAGAAGACTTGTCTTCTAGAAAATAAAATAAAAACAAGCCAAAACAACAACTCTAACGAATCTCATTAGGGCAGTAAATCTCATTGCTATAAAGTGAGGAAAATAGGAATAACATTTAGAGAAACTGTAATATTTAGAAAGGGGAATTGGGAATTGGTTGTGGAAGAAGTTTCTGACGCAGGAAAGTTCAAGGCAGTTCATTTGTTTTTGATTTATCATGGAAACAGAAAGATAGTCTCCTCCCACTAAATAAAATTGTGTTCCAGAGTCAGCAAGAATATTGAGCCCTGGTGTATAGAAAGCCAATTTTCATAGCATTTAAAACCTCATTCTGTGATAAGTGTCTGGAAACTGCAGTATCAAAAATGAAAAGGATAGTGCACGCAAAGGAGGTGGTGTCCACAGGTAGGATTAGAGCCTCTGCTGACCATGTGCTGTTCTAGGTACAGTTTCTTTGTAAATGCTTTGGGTCATGCAAACTTACATGGTTTTTCTCAATAGATTTGTGTATCATTGAGCTACATGAAGTCTATACAATAGAAAAATATACGTGCATATTTTATCAACACATAACAAAATACATAACATGGAGAAAATCTGATATTAAGAGCATCCTGCACTCTAGTCTAATCCATAGGGTTATATGAAATATTATTTGAGCAACTCTTTGTCTGGGTTGCTCTGCTTTAGTTTTTGTGTCTCCTGTAATTTGGGCTTAGAGCGGCTTGCTGATCTGTGCACATCAGAATGATGGTTGTCATCCTACAGTATTTATTGGCCACTTCCTTGAATCAAAGACAACTTTCACCCAAAGAACATTCTATGTCTTGCAACAGTTTGATAAATAGTTTCTTAAATACAGACTGTTCATTATGTTCCTATGTTAATCAGGTGTTCTTTTAACAACTTTCAGTTCTACAGACCATGTGATATGCTATAATTCTCTGGAGAATATTACCTGGAGGATAAATATAAAAAAAAAATAATTCATAAGCACTTACTGAATGACATGAACATTTTGCAAGCACCTATCATTTAATTTTTTCCAATAAGTCTTCAACACAGTGGAACTTTATTTTAGAGAAAAGACTAATGAGACTCTGAAATGTGAAGTAACTTGTTAAGGCCACAGTCAAGTAAGATTGTGTCTCCTAAATGTGTTAGACAGGCTGCAACCATGAAGTCTCAGCAATACAGCTACCAATAAATTCCTGAACAATGAAGACACCAGTGGACATCATAAAATGGGAGGGGAAACCTCACAGGTCCCCATCCTCTGCACAGTATATGGGCAACTGAAAAATGTTGAGAGTGGAAGAAATACTCTTCTCCAGGTTAAAAGTCCACAGGTTGGTTACTCAACACCAAGTAGTCAGCCCTCAGTTCATACACACTAAGGTAAAATATGGACTAAGTAGGTTTTATTTAAGAATGTGTGAGTGTGTGTGTATGTGTGTGTGTGTGTGTTTGTATGTGTGTGTGTGTGTGTATTAGTAACAATGATTAAAGAAAAAAGATCATCAATTTGAGGGGGGTTGCATACATTGGAGGGTTTGGAGAGATGAAAAGAAAATGGAAAAGACTTGAAATGATGTACATTATAATTTCAAAGACAAAAATATAATTACTTCAAAAACTATGATAAAATGTTCAAATATAATAAAACATTCTTAGTAGAAGTCAGTAAGTCTTGGGTGGACTGTCACTGTCAGCAATGGATAGTCAGAAGACATAAGCATATTGGTTGGTTTGTCCTGTTCCCGAACTATAATTCTGATCTCCTTCTTTCATTTTTAATAAAAACAAAAGATAGAAACAAATGAAGAAAAGTACTAAGGAAAATATAGGACAGAGAATACTCATTTATAAAGAACTGATTCTTATTCTGTGGGTATCAATAAAAGGTGAAAGAAAATGTGAGAAAACTGGTTTATAAATTTTAGAGCACTTCCAAAAATAACTAATACATTTCATAATCTACATTCTAGTTGCAAATTTCCTAAGAGAATGCCTACTTGTCATATTCTGTAAATGTTGCATGAAGAGAATAAACCACCTGTATTTTTCATATCTAATAATTTTGTCATCATATACAGATATAGAAATTTCTGCAAACAACATTGAATACCTCTGGAAGCAGAGGCTTCCTAGAGGATCTTAATACCACAGGGATTAGAAAGTGATCTAAGGGAAAGAAGAAGGAGACTAGTGCTTCCCCAAATTCCCATAGGTCTCAGAACTGGCAGTAAACAAAACAAAAACAAGGGAAACTTCTAACATCTGCTGTAAGGGAGAATAGATGAAGCCTAGCTGACGTCTATCCTCTTAGGGGTAGTTATGAATGACAGGGGAAGTCTTCTCAAATCTATTTTGATGTCCCTTTTCAATTGTTAATACAGCAGTTCAGTAAGTTTGACTCTCAAATGAATTCATGGCATCTGCATTACTTACAAGTGATAATATGGACAAGAAGGGAAAGCTATAACCAGTCAGTTTTAACAAGTGTCTTTTCGTGATTTTCCCCCCTTTACAGCCCAAAACATCAGAAGAGGTAGACTCCAATAACAAAAGAAAGAAAATAATACTATAAAATAAAACAACAAACGGCATCACACTAATACTAATTTCCAAGGCCAAGGCATCTAAAATGAAAAGAAAAAGGAAAAAAAAAGCATACACTGTCACACTCCTACTTCAAATTCCCGAGAATAAACCTGCTGTTCAGTTGCTGCTTAAAGAAAGAAGAGGATAGGGGATTTGAATTTCAACTAGAATTTGAAAGAAAAAGGACACTAAAATCAATAACATAAATTATGTATGATGTATTTTAAACATTATATAATAAATGATTTTTTATTCATTTTGGAATAAATACTAGACATATTGAGTTGGTGGTAAATTAAATCTAAGGACAAAATTTAAAGAACAAGTGTTAGGAACACTACTCATATTTAGACTAATTCAGTTCATTTTCTGTCTTGTTTGATAACTCAGAGAACATCAAAGGAAAAAGTACAGTGCAACAGCTAATACATAATGCCGTATTCAATATTTTACAAGAAAAGTACTGAGAACAAAGGAATTTCTATGTAATTATAATACTTGCATTATCAATTGATGTTTCCTTTGTTTTGATTCTCACAGGATTTGAATGCAAATTCAAGAAAATATTTCAGAGACAATCACAAGATGTGCCTGAAGAAAAGATGGAGAATTGTCACCTAATGTGTAGGAAAAGAAATCAAATGAGAATGTTTTGTGTCTGTGAACCATCAGGAGTTAATTCAAATTTGAGAATTTGGGGATCTAAGAATTGGATTATCTGTCCAATTATTCTTCCAATATCTGCTATCAGCAACCTAGTGACAGATTCCAGATTAAAGTCTGTGTCAATTTTCCAGCATTTCTAGTTGAAATAGGATATAAACAGAGCTAAATAAACCTCTTGGTTACGACAATAAATTGAAACAACTTGTTTTAGAATATTCAATGTGGGAATTTGTGTGGAGTTAATAACTGGTATTGACCAATTATATCACTATAATATACTTTCATGCCAATTAATTCTACTCTATCCACTAGTATATTTTTCAAGACTGTGGCTTATAAACTGCCATAATCAGCTTCTTTTGTCAAGTAGAAAAAACCTAGAGTCACCTAGGATGAATAAACTTCAGTTAAGGGATTTTCTACTTCAGAATAGCCTGTGGCATATCTGTGAGGCATTTTCTTCATTATTGATCAATAGAGGAGACCCTAGATCACTGTGGTAACTGCCAACACTGTTCAAGTAATCCTAGGTTGTACCAAACACACAGCTAAACATGATGCTAGAGGAAGCAGCATTCCTTTGTGGTTTCAGCTTCAGTTTCTGCCTCCAGGTTGCTGCCTGGGTAACCTGTAGGGTGAAACCAACTCATTTCTCTCCAAAATATATTTTTGGTTATAATGTTTATAACATCAAAAGGTAGCAAATTAGGACACATACTTTCCTGAAAATCCAACAAACAGATGTGAACTGACAAACAAAATATTCAAATATAGGAGTGGCTGGGATGTACTCACTTCCCTCTTTTGAACCAATACCAAGCATCCATATTATATTTATCAAATTTTGATCTAATATTAACACAAAATTTTGACATTGATATAATGTGCAATTTCTCTACTGTTAAATCATCTTTCTAAAGAACAGGTACATTTTATTCAATCTGTATGTTTATGTCTAGTGGATAACTGTGGTCTGGAAACTAGGTGAAGAATTTTCATTTTCTCTTTGATTTTTTATACACGTATGACCTCCTACTATTTTAACTTATTAAGTATAAAAGTAGGTTTCTCTCACTGACTGTTTATCAGCATTGCTTCTAAGGACATTACATTTCATTAGTTATCCATAGACCACTGAGGTCAGTGAGTATTGTGTTGACATTGTTAATACCAAAATTAGGTCCACCTCTTGTTCAGTGGTCGTGTTAAGAAATGACCTGCTCTTTGAAAACCTATCCAAGAGAATAAAAGAACTCACTCTAAAAGACACAAGTTTCATGGCTTTTCAACAACATGAAGCTCTTCTCATTAGTAAATTTCTTACAGGCCTCTTGGAAATCAGAGACTGCATCTGGATAATTACACTTGACTAGTAAATATACTCTATCTTATGACTCACTCAGTTCTTGTTTCCCAAGGCAATCCCAGCATTCCCATTTAAATTCTTTTTACAATTTAGATTTTTGTCATGGTTTTTGGTTTCATTTCATTTTATATGTTCAAGAAACTATCAACATCATCACATGCTTACCACTGGATGACAATGAGAAGATATTCATTGTGAAGTTATAAAAGGAAAATGTTTACTTTTATCATAGCTTAATCAGGCCCTCTCTATCCAGAATCATTACAATTTGTTGTCATTTCCAATCTTCTAACACTGGAGGGTCTGTAATAGCTTTTATTTCTTCCACTTAACCCCTTTCCTCACACAGTGGAGTCTGTGTTTTATAAGGCCTTAATGCAGAATTATCACTAGGAGTTACGGGGGAAGTAGAAAGTTTCATCTGATATGTTGCCTTCATTTTTTTTTAACTCATTAGACAGGGATGGGTTCTCCAAAATGCAGACACAATTTAAGTCATGGCTTTGTGAAATTATATGTTCAATCAACAAGTGTTGCTAAAAGCATACTGTAATGAGTTGAAGAGGGTCTTAACCAAATTTATGTACATCTGAATATAAATCTATTTGGAAACAAACTTAGTAAATGGAACTGAGATGAGATGAAGGCATATTACCTTGGACTATAAAACCGTATGCTTTGTGCCATTTAAGTGAAAGGAGAAAAAATTTGGTGTGGACACATAATGAAGTACCTTCTGTTGAAAACCAGCATATGATGGAAGCAGAAGGTTAAGCATCAGTGATGTCTAAAACTCTAAGGCAAATAATTCTAAGAATTGGTAGAACTGGGATCAAACAAGAGGCAAGAAATATTCTTCCCTGGTAGTTCCAAGCTTGTATTTCATTTTTATATCATACATATGCATGAATGTAAGAGTAGAAATTAATAACTTTCTGCTTCTTTCAGTGAGTTATAGCAACACTAAGAAAGAAAGGCGGGTAAATGAAGGAAAGCAGTAAGAGGGAAGCAAGTTTGGACAAATGGAACTTAATCAGTGTCCTAGTAGAGAGAGAATGGAATATTCAGTTATCTTGAAAAATGGAGATATTAGAAGATATAACCTTTCACGGTATCCCTTTAGTTGACTGCTCTCTTTTTATGCAAGAGTTCCTTTTATTTCAATTTCTTCCTTGCTTGTCCTTGAACATGGAGTCTCTCTTAAACAGAGGCAGCTGTCTTGTAAGAAGAGACAATGTTAGTTAGTACTTAGCCCTATAGGGATATAAATAGTTAAGAGTCAATAAGAAATATGTAGTTTCTGACAGTTTCTGATGCATATAATCAAATAAGTTCATGTTGTTTTTTAGATAAAATTTTAAGGACCATTCACATTCAGATCTTCTAACTAACACTGTAAACATTTAGGCCAAATTAGTTTATGCTGGGTGATTATGTAGCAGGCTAGATGCCTACTAATGATCTGTTGCCAAGGGTATAAAAATTTAGTCCTTCACAGTTCAGCAGAATCTTCCTCACTATGTGTGGTTGTATTTGATACTCAAATTCCCTATAAACATCAGTGGTCTTTCAACAAAGATAATTCCTTATCTTGTGGTTTGCTTTGAGGCAGCTTTCTCCAAACAGATGGTGGTTGTTTAGTGGCTGTTTCCATGATCAATCACATTGCCAATGTGAACATTTTGGCATGCTGGTTATTACAGCAGTGTCTCCCAGAGCAAATAGATATGCCAGAGCCATATTCTCTTTGTTCCTAGAACTGATCTTGATTGTCCATTCAAGGGCTCCATGTCCCTGATTGTTCTTTACAATGTGTCATGCTGATGTTTCTCCACTGGAGAGAATTTTGTTCACCAGAGATATACTCATAGCTTTAAGTTTAAAGGAGAAAATTTTCTATTTCATTTTTCCCCATAAGATCTTTTCTTTTCATAAACATCAAACCTTCAAAGTGATCCTCTCATATTCCGTGCCAAATTGTGGCAGACGAGGTAGATCGATAATTAACCAGACCAATTCAACACAAAAAAATTTGTTTTTAATAAAAGAGGGAAAAACTTACAAGACCAGAGATCCCACGAACACCAGCAAAGCCGGGAACCAAAGAGAGGAAGTGGCAAGGCACTGGGATCTTTTATTTGTTTTGTGTGGCCTGAGGGGGGCACACCTTAAGCAGAATGTGATTGACTGAGATTCCCCATCACCAAATGATATTAAAGGGAATTATATTAATGATATAAATTTTATTCTTATATAAACTTCAAATAACTACAAATATATTCATTCAAAATAATGTACTAATGAATTCTATTAAAAGAGGAAGCAAGCATGAAGATAATAGTAGATTGATTTCAGATTCAGCAAAGCTATTTAGAAGGTAAGTCAGTTTAGCTAATTAATCACATTAGGAAAATGATTTATATTCTAAAATATTTAGTTTTCTTACTCATTTTTACATTATTCTAGGTGGTGGTTGTAAAATAAAATACATTCTCTTACTGACGCTTAGTTTTCAATTCAAAGGGAAAAGACTTTAAAAGTTATCAGATAATACAATTATAACCAATACCACTAATAAAGGAAGGACATAAAATGAAAAGTTAAAATAGTTAACAGATTTCAGATTGTTTTCTGAGAGACTAGAAAAAAGAATATTTTTGATAGATGGAAAGATCTTAACTGTAAAAAAAGAATATCAGGCAAAAGGCCAATGCTACACAAAAAAATATTCTTCGGAAGTTGAAAGTTTATGAAAGCTTGAGATCGCAATTAGAAACGAAGTATTGGGGTTAGAGGTGAGGTTGTTGTTCTCTGAAGATCTGTAAGGTATGAAGTCTTAAAGGTAAGAACTGTTATCCAAATAAAACAGTTGGATAGTGATTTCATTTATGCATTTTTTAGTTGTACAAAGCATTGAGTCATACGAGAAAGCAGCAGAGAGGTGAAATCCCATGATTGTTTCTAAGTGAAGACCAAACAAACATTGTTAATAAATGCAATTTGTAATTACTAGGGTTGTTAATTACTAAGGTTGATAACTGTGTTACTTTTAAGTTCCACTTGGTTCTTCGGTAATCATATCATGAAAGTAAATGCTGAAAGCTGACATCACCAGAGTTGCATTTTCATAGCTGTAAGCTTACTCAATGCACAACTATGTGTGGACTTTATTTTAATTCCAAAGAAAATATACAATGAATCTCTCAGCTACTGCATAAGAAGGTTTACAAACAGTTGATTCATTTAATTGCTTTTTCAATCTAATTTTGGCTTAAGACACCTCATTGACAACTATTTATTTCCACTATTGAAGCTGCAGAATAATTTTATGTAGCACCATGATAATTTCATCTTATTGCAGTAATTTTCTACACGTAACAATACATGTTCTCAAATGCAGTTTAATTGATAGTGCCACTATCTATGCACGAAGTAAACAATACGTCCTTACCTGACATTCTCCTTACATTTTGTAAAATAATAAAGTTATGTATTATAAACACAATTGGCCATTATTCTCAGAGAGGAGCTAAAAGTAATGATGGTATAAAGACATATTTCCATATATGTATGTATGGATATGGATCTAAATATATGCACACACTTGTATTGGTGTTTCTAACAGAATAGATATTTTTTAGGGAACACACCTTCAGATAATAGCAGGTAAAGCTGCTTGTCAAAATCTGGGCCTAGAAAGACAGAATTGATTTATTGGGGAATGTTTAAGTCAATAACAGAGCAAGAACAAAACACATGATGTAGAAATAAATCAATCTGGCAGTTCTAAAAATATCTTTTGGGAGTGTTAAAGATTCCATGAATGTTTTCTCTAGCGACCTAAAATAAACTAGCAGATAAAAGCACATACATATTTTATTAATTTATTATTATTATTATTATCATTATCATTATTATCATTATTATTAGTTTGGTTTTTTGAGACAGGGTTTCTCTGTAGCTTTGGATCCTGTCCTGGAACTAGCTCTTGTAGGCCAGGCTGACGTCAAACTCACAGAGATATGCCTGTCTCTGCTTCCCAAGTGCTGGAATTAAAGGCGTGTGCCACCACTGCCCAGCTGCACATAAATGTTTTCGTACTAAATGTTTGACATTTTATTATTAATTTTGTTATGTCAGTTGTGTTCTCTGTTTAACCAAAACTGCTTCTGTAGTTGACTTTGATATTTACCAGACTCCAAAGTTTTGCTTAACAACTTGGGAGCTTCAGCTCTGTTTACAATGATACATCATTAAAAAATATGATATTTAATAATAATTTTGCACTTCAAATTAGATAATGAGGAAACACTTTCTTCCAGATTGGAAGGATAGAATTTGAAATTTGAGGACATCTAAGACCTGAACATGTATTCGCACCTGAGGAAAACCTGTATAGAAATGGAAAAGACAGGATAATTTTAGCCTTGTGTAAACTTGCAGGATGATCTTTGACTTTGCATACTACGTACATCAAAGGGCATAAATAGATTGGGAGAAAGCAAACAGGGTAGACGTTCTTTCAAGGTAAAATGCATGCTTGTCCATGTTACATGCTTGTTTGAACTTATAGTGTTCCTACTCTATATAAATATAGTCTCTATATATCTGTACAATTGCAGTTGCTCCAGTTTTATTAAAATTAATAAATATTTCCTTCCAGTATTTATCTATCTTAGGCTATGATTTCAGACATTCTTGAATAAATGTCATGGTCAGTAAGTATAATATATTTAAGGATATTAACAAATACCTGCCAAAAATTTCCACAAACAATTTATTAATTTATCATCCTACTGTTTTTTAATACACAAATCTGTCATAAGCACTGGCTATTAGTCTTTTGTTTTTTTAGTTTAGTTAATTTTTTAGGAAGGTTGTATTTTCTTAATGCCATTGATTAGTTTGGCCACAAGTGATTTTTTTTTGTTACACAATGGATAAATAATCTATCCTATGCATTCCATACTATAAAAGTGTTCATTCTGTCATGGTTATATATGTTGTAGAATACATCATTAAGGAGAGTTATAGCTCTATTAATTTGTATCTTCTCATATTTTATGTGGATATATGCTCTTATCAAAATAAAAATAATGTTTTCATTAATATCAGTAGATGTCTTATTCATGACAGAGTTAAATATGCTTTTGTTATTGCTGGTGTTATGGCTTCTTACCTTGACTAGTCAAATTTCACTCTATAGGTGAATTACTGAATGAATCCAAATGTAGTGCATCTACAATATCTTGTCCACCAACTTTTTTTTGCCACTCTCCTACTTACTCCACTAAAGGAAATGAATTTCACCCAAGCAGTAATAACAAGTTTGAGAAAGTTATCACATACCAGACTCTGCTTTTAGCAATAACATGTTATAATGTCATTCAATTTCATGACTGAGTTTTTGACTATTTGCCCAATTCTCTTGTCACATGTAATACTAAATATAACCCAAATAAACCAATCTATAATTATTTACTTTTTCAAGTTAAAATGTGCCTGATATCTTTAATAAACCAAAGAATTATAAACACAGAAATGAGACGTAAGATGTGGATTCCTAGTAGATCGCTTGCTGAGCATGTATGAGGCCCTTGTTTTGATGACTCCAAACTGGGAAAATCAAAAAGAAGTTGAAGTAGAACTCAAAGATTAGACCATAAGTTTTTTATGAATTTAAACTTAATGTCATTTTCAGGTCCAACATTTAATGAACTTGTTTATAAGTAAAGTGAATAATTGTCTAGTATGTAATGGATATTAGTGGGACCATAGGCTTTAAGGAAAGAGAAAAAACAAAAATGTCATCCTCTCTCTTAACCTCATACCTATCATTAAATTTTAAACAATTTCAGGTGACTCTTCTATATACTTTCAACTGTCAGTCAAAAGTATATTTTAGTAGAAAGAAACTGCTTCTCATAACAGTTCTTTCCCCACTAGGCTTGGTTCTCAGGTATATTGCTTGAGAACCTACACTAATATAAAACCCTACTATTGCTATTGTAGAAATCTTACATAGCCTGCAGTGACCCTGTAGGTGGTTACAAATAACAGTGATTTTCTTTAAATCTCTAACCTCTCAAAATCCACTCGTACAGCCTACAAAGAGAAATAGCTGAAAGTCCCAAATAATATAACTTTAAACAAAGCATAAACAAAATCAGTATTAGCCATCTATTTTCCAACATTTTATTCTACAACCAGCAGTATTTCTAGTCAGTATTTACTTATTTATGTGAATTCATTGTTACTTTATGGAACTTATAAAAGTAGAACAGCTGTAGGATATCCATTATATGAATTATTAATATTATGGTATACATAATGTGAAGGACTCTTCTCTGCTGAGAGAAGGTATTAACAGGTGAAAGAAAACAAATTAATATCACAGAAAAAATAACAAAGAAAAGAAAGAAAATAGCCTGAAAAATACTGATATTAAATAAGAACTAAAGGTTGAACAAAAAATTAGAAATTTTGAAATTATAATTTTAAAATTTCTTAAGCAGACATGATTAGGTGTGTTCAAAAAATGACATCATTGAATTTTCAATAAAGTGGATGGAACAAGAAAAATATCATCCCCAGTGAGGTATCCCGGGTACAAAAAGAAAAATATGGTATATATTTTGTTGTAAGTGGAAATTAATCATTAAGTCAATGATAATCAGACTACAATCTGTAGATCCAGAGAGGTTATGCATAGAGCAAGGACATACAGATAGATATCATAAGGAAGACATAGAGTAGATTGTGGTGGGTGGTTTGAAGTGTAACAAGCGATTCAAATGGGGAAGGGATTGGGAAAATGGAATGAAGGCAAGGCCAGAGGGGAATGAGGGAGGAAAGAAGGAGAGATACCTGAAATTAAGGGCCAGTTGAGGAATAATAGGAATACCTAATACAGTAAAAACTTTCTAAAATAAATACATATTTGAAGTCAATCTAAATGAAATAACCAAATAATAGGGGAGACAGTGACCTAACTGGCCATCTTTCATCACTAAATGAAGTAACCAGTACTGGGATTGTAATCAATTCTTCTATTTAAGTGAGTTATTGGCCAAAAGGGTTCCATGGGAGTCTCTAACCAGGCTGTTACCAGGACTGTTTGTCGTCCAGGCTCTGCTGTTGAAGATGATAACTACACAACTCACTGAACGTGGACAAGTAAATTGGGGCCAACATAGAGAGTTCACTCCTATGTGTCTCTGATTCAGGTAAGTTCTCTACCTGCTGTCAAAAGAGAAATGTAAACACCAACCCAGCCTAAAACCCTTTAAACTACAGTGGTGTTATGCCTGCAACAGGTGCTAGGGAAATGGTGGCACAAAGTATGTTAACTTAACCAAGTAATATCTGAACTAAAGTAGGGTACACTTTGTGAGATGGAACCCATACCCAGCACAGCTTGGTGATAAAGAACAGGGACTAGATAGCCTGGGGACCTATAGTCAAAACAAATGCTAACATTCTACTAAAAGGTAGCAATAGAAAATAGAGTGACTCTAATAGAGGAATATTTTGCTATACTTCTACATCAGTGCCTTATTCAGTAATATTCAGAAAATATTCCTCTTGCAACTGATGGGGAAAAAAATATGGACCCTATCATAGACACTATGCAGAGAGTTAAATACTTTGGAACATTTAATCCGAAACAGATTTTGTCTTTCAAATAACTCCCCCAGCTCTCAATGATCCCCAAGGAAGAAGAGGAACTTAAAGTGTGTAAGTGCCCCAGGAGATGGAGGATACTCAGAAAAAAAGGTCATCTAAATTAACATGATCAAAGCTCACATGAACTCACAGTGACTACTGGAGTATGCACTGGGCCTTCAATGGTCTGTATCAGGTCCTCAGATATATATTGTGACTTCCAGTTTAGTGGATTTGTTTGTTTGTTTGAGACAGGGTTTCTCTGTAGCTTTAAAGCCTGTCCTGGCACTAGGTCTTGTAGACCAGGCTGGCCTCAAACTCACAGAGATCCACCTGTCTCTGCCTCGCAGTGTTGGGATTAAAGGCTTGTGCCACTGTCACCCAGTCAGTTTAGTGTTTTTATAGGATCCCTGAGTTTGTGAATGGGTCTATTTCTGATTCTTGTACCTTCTCTTACATTTTTCATTCAGTTGGTTTGTCTTGTAAAACTCTGTTGTTATAGTTGCTGTATCATCTTACTATAGTTTATTCTGTTATTTTTTTATTCTCCCTTTGAAAACGGTTTCAAAGTAGGGAAAGAAAGGAAGTGAACATGGATGTAAGGAAATGTGGGAAGGAACCGAAATTAGAGGGAAAAGAAACCAGGATATATTTTGTGAGAAAAAAAAAACTTATTGAAAATAAGAGGAAAAACTAAATGTAAAATGAAAATAGTTAAACAGCTTTGCATTTGTCAAAAATAGACCACTAGTTAGTAGGGTCTCCTAAATAGCCCACTAGTTAGTAGGGTCTCCTAAATAGCCCACTAGTTAGTAGGGTCTCCTAAATAGACCACTAGTTAGTATGGTCTCTTAAATAGACCACTAGTTAGTAGGGTCTCCTAAACACACTAACATTACCAGATATTGCCAATGCTTTTGGTTATATTTTAGAACTTGATGGTTAACTGTATTGCTGAAGAGAAAACATTCTTAAGCAATAGGATTTAAAGAAATCAATTGGCTAATGACATGGAAGCTTCATTCTTATTGGCCAGCTTTCATAGTGCTAACAGTTGCTTTTCAAGTTAGCCCCAAGTATTAAAATACTTTTGCAGGAGAAACAGAGAGGCCGTAAGAGGTCCTGCATTATTACAAGGAAAGAAAAGAGTTCTCTAGATATAGTAGAGCCATTCCACATACAAACTCACAGTGGTTGTACCATAAAATGTTAAGATAATAAATCATACCATGGTGGGAAGTGGTCATGTAGTTTTTCCCCTGGTTATGGAGCTTTTGGCAACAGACGGTTGCTGGGTAAAACACTGTCAGTTTTCTTTAAAAATGTATAGATTATGACTTCCAGTTTAATGTTTTTATGGGATCCCTTACTATACAAATGAGTGAATTTCTAATTATTGTGCTTTCTATTGTACTTTTAATCCTTCTGTTGATTTGTCTTGTCCAATTTTGATGAGATAATTCTATTTTTTCTTATTATATTTCATTTTGTTATATTTAAAAAAGGAGTGCCATGAAGGACTATTTACATTCCAGTAACTAGACCTATATATAGACATATATTGGCAAAAATAATAGAACAAAGTGAACTTTTCAAAAAGTAACACATGAAGCTGGGAGGGTATATTGGTGGGGAAATGGCATGGGAATGGAGGTGAAGCAATGATAGGCCTGTGGAGAGAAAAGCAGACCCTAGTTTTGGTTGTGCTTTCTGCTTCCTGGTAGTCACCTTGGAAAGACTATCCTCCATATTTAGCTGATGTGGACTGAGATACTTCATCATGCCAGTCTGTTATAAAAGACTCATACCCTTCACAGCAGTTGGATAAAAATTATTTTTCTAACTTGATTGTCAGTTATTTCTTAATGTAATATAAAGTAGCAATGGCAACCACAGAAAACCTCTTTGTTTTAGAAAACTAATTTTCCCTGTATTTTAAGAGCAAATTAATATTACATAATAGAATACAATTATACAACAATTTACTAACAAGCCTACAATTGCACTCTTTTCATTGGGAATGGCTAAGAAGTAAGTATAATGTGCACACAAATCAAACCACATATCTATAATAATACCCTTCAAGTATTGCAAAAGGTAAATAGAACAGTATCTTGTTTATTTACACAAAATTAAATTCTATTGAAGGGCTTGGGAAAATAAAATGGATTTTTCAGAAAGTGTAAGTTCTGAGAAAATAAATATATGAAATGAAATACAGAGGAAATATATGTCCAGGTTATACCTGTTGGAGTTGTTGAGTACATTAGTTTTCATTTTCATTTTATAAAAAGCAAGAGTCAATGGATCAAGCAAAGTTATTTTGTTTTAGAAAAGTGAAAGTGATGTGATGTGAGATGTCCTTCTGTGTATGTGTTGCTTTTATTGATTGATGAATAAAGCTGTTTGGGCCAATGGGTTATCAGTGTAAAGCCAAGAAGGAAATCTGAAGGAAGATATAGAGAGACAGTAGGCAGAGTCAAGGAGACACCATGTAGTTGCTGAAGGAGGAAGATGCCAGAACCTTACCCAGTAAGCCACTGCCTCATGGCGATACACAGTTTAACAGAAATGGGTTTTTTCAACATTTAAGAGCTAGCTAGGAATATGCCTAAGTCATTGGTCAAAACAGCTTTATTCATTAATCAATGGTAATACAACATATTCATATGGAGGGGAATTCCACATCAGTGATATCCATTCTCTTTAGAAATTTAACATAATTTTTTTTTCACTTTTGATATACTATAAATAACCATATATAGTGAACATAATAATTTGTATACATTGTAAGAACAACATTTGCAATAAAATAGTTTATGATATTTTAAATTCATAAAAATAAAAAGATGAAATAAGAAGAAAAACTTTGACATACATTGTCAACATTTTTATTTTTATTCACCTAATTTTGAGACTTTTTTGTAACCATTGCTCTTCTGGAACTCAGAATGTAGTCCTAGCTGGCCTAGAACTCAAGTATCCATCTGCACCTGTCTTCCAAGTGCTGGGAAGTATATCAGAAAGGGAGGAGGAACAAATCATAAAGCCTTTTGCACTGAATTTCTGTGGCTTTAAAAGTAGTAAAACTGGGTACTCTCAAAAGTGATTACACAGTACATTCCCTTGGACAATTTCATACAGGCATAGAACCAGGAACAACAGATAATAAATCCAAGGGCTACTCTTAGGAAGGTTGAAGTCTACGAAAGCCAGAAAGACAATCACCCGAAATGTTGAGAGGTATCTCCACAAGTATGCATAACGAGGCTCAGGAGAGTTTTCTCAATAGTAGGAATGGCATTCTAATTAAGCTAGGTAGTGTATCAGTAACAAACTAACAGGAGAAGAGGGAGTGTTGTGGGTGAGGTTGATTGTAAAGTATTTGTTAGGTTTGGGACCTGAACTCAAGAATAAGCATGTGTATAATGACAGCCTAAGCTATGCTGGAGAAACATTACAAAATAAAAACTGGTAAAAAGTGAAACATGAATACCTATTCCTTTCCAATCTATACCTACAAACAATCCCCTAACTCACAAGTAAAATAGGAATCCACATGCAAACTCTGCACACATACAAACATTCAGGCGCCATACAGCCTCTAGAACATTTCTCTCTCTCTCTCTCTCTCTCTCTCTCTCTCTCTCTCTCTCTCTCTCTCTCTCACACACACACACACACACACACACACACACACATCATTGTAGGTGCTTACATACAGAAGTTTTGAAATTGTAAAGTAGTTTTCTTTTTAAATTTTTTATTAACTAAACAAGTAATTAATTTTTCCCAGCTGGATGACTGCTTCTCCTTCGAGCTCCACTCCTTCAAGTCCCCCTCCCCAACCGCCCCCATCCATTCCATCTCCCTTACCTTCAGAAAAGTACAGACCTTCCTTCTATGTTTATTACTTGGCCACAGCATAACAAGTTGTAGCAAGACTAGGTGTCTCCTCTCCTATTAATGCTGGACAAGGCAACCCAGCAGGAGGAAAGGATCCGAAAAGCAGGCATCGGAGGCAGGGACAGCCCATGATTCCTCTGCAGGTGTCCCACAAGAAGAACAAGCTAGAACAGGTAGACCCAAACAGTCTATGGACGTCCCAAATATCTCGAGATTTGGTGTTGATCACAATCACTGACTAGCAACTTTTTTTCTTTTTTCTGTGTCTTGAGGCACGTGGCGTCCTCCAAGAGTGGAAAAGGACAATGTGAACCCTGCAAAGACTGCTGAGGAACTTCAGGAGGGCCAGCTTAAAGAGAACTTTTTCTTGGTTTTCCTAGTTTATTATAACTCACTCTTGTGAGTGCAAAACCAGCAGTCCTTGCACAAACAAGGTAAACGAGGGGTTAGGTTAACCCTTGGAATATTTTTCTTCACCTTGTAAAACGACCTGAGGAGGAAAAGCACACCAGGCAGCCTGTTACAATCTCCAGCTTGATGTTCTGAGCATGAGCTAAATGAATGCTGCCTGCCATCGGTCTGACACCTCCCGGACAAATTAATGAAACCAAAATGTATTTTTGCACATATTACAGTGTTCGTGTACTATGCAGTATGTTGTTGATTTAGCTGGAATAAACCTCTTGCCTATTGCGGTTGGAACCAGGTTTCACAAATTTTGTTTTAGACAGCATTAATGGGTTAAGGAAACACTAATCTGGCTTGTGACTTTTGTAGTCCACAATTCTTATATGAGCCTCCTAAAGGTAAAATTCAAATGCCAGAGAAGCTGCATCGCTTCTCGAAAAGTGCTGATTCCTTGATTTGATCAAGACAGTGCTTTTTGGGAGCCTGCCCCAACTGGCTAAAAAAGTGTGGCTTTAAAGAGCTTACCAGGCCGGTTCAGGCACCCTCTCCTCTGTCCAGAGAACAATCTGGGGATCTCTCCTTGGACCTGGGATCCCATATATAATCAAGTCTCCTGTAAACTCTAAAATGACTCCCTTAGTTGAAATATATTCTTCCCTGATCCCATATTCATCCTTCCTCCCTCCCCCACATCCCAGTCCACCGAGCTTTCCCCATTCCTACCATACTCCCTTCTCTCTCCCCTTCCAACAACCCTCCCACCCCCCATGCACCTGAGGTTACCTGGGACTCTTGGCTATTTCCTATCTCCTGGAAGATAGCTAAATAATCTTCATCAGGTTCACCTTCTTATTTAGCTTCTCTAGGATCACGAATAATAGGCTCAAAGACATTTAATTATAGTTAGAATCCACTTATGAGTGAATACATGGTGCCTGAACCGGCCTTGGCCCATAACCATACTGATGAATATTTTGCTTATCACCATAGATCCTTCATCTGGCGATGGATGGAGATAGAGACGGAGACCCACATTGGAACACTGGACTTAACTCCCTAGGGCCAAACGAGAGGCAGAAGGAAAGAGAACTTGAGCAAATAAGGCAAGATCAGAGGGAACCTTCATCCGACGATGGATGGCGATACAGACGGAGACCCACATTGGAGCACCGGACTGAGCCCCCCAAGGTCCAAATGAGGAGCAGAAGTAGGAAGAACATGAAAAAGGAAATCTGGACTGCGAGGGATGCGATCACCCACTGATACAAGGGGACTGATCTAATGAGAATTCACCAAGGCCATTTGGACCGGGACAGAATGAGGACGTGATCCAACCAGATTCTCTGAATGTGGCCGGATTCTCTGAATGTGGCTGGCCTGGAGTCTTTCTGAAAAGCCATTGACAATGACACTGGGACTTGTTTCCTCTGCATATACTGGATTTTGGGGATCCAGTCTGTTTGGATACTCACCTTCTTGGACCTGGACCTGGATTTATTTCCCTATTGGCTTATTTTCTTTCTCTTTCACAAGAAAAAAAATTCTAATTTATATGCAGTTTTTACTATCTCTCTGTTGGATATCAATGTCTAAGACATGGTTTATCACACAGAAAGCATTTTATATAAGAGAATGCTTCATAAAACAATTTTAATGAACACATGCCTCTAATTAGAAATAAATGAATAAAAGAAGAATTAATAAAAGAAAAATATTGTGGAATTAGTATTACATAGAAATAGAGGCTATAGACAAGAAGTAAATTAGACAAAGATTACTGAGGACATTACTAAACAACACAAAGCATAAATAAAAAGAAAATAGAAGGATTTACAGTATAGTAATGTAGAAATTATATATGTGAAATTATAACTAAATGTATGGAAACATGAATTTATATTAATTATATAAATAAATATTTAATATTTTGTGTGAAAAATCTATGTTCTAACATTGTTCAACTGAAAATTGTTGATTCTCATTTTCTAAAAATTCCATCGAATTTACAAGTTTAATTTTTTTTGGAGCAATGATTTATATATTTCCTCAAAAAATTGTCCTGTATATTTAACCAATTAAAATATTTAGATATGTCACACTATTCTTTAAAATAATATAGTCATGTTTTACATTCACTGCCACATGATATACATTTGAAATAATGTCTCAAACATTCAAGAGTGCATTAAATTTTATTTTATTCATTTTTATAATAACAAGCGTTTTTACTATTATTACTTGAAAAATGAAATACAGACTAACAACAAATAGTTACTTATAAATATGTAAAATGAAACATAAGCATATTTGTTTAATGCTCAATATGAAGTAATACAGCAAAATAGGCCTTGAAGATTCTCTGAAATGTGTTTACTTTCTTTATATATATTATAGCACGCACACACAAAAATATACATACACATATATTTAGTCATATAAGGATGAAGTATGAGTGGGCTTAGGAATACAGCTTGGGTTGCTTTTTTTGATTTGTGAGATGAATTGGGATTTCTAATGTTCTCTGTGTGTACAATAGTTGCCATTTCTTGCATAATATCTGAAAGTTTCGATCCCGATTCTTCTTCTCTATACGGTTTCCTAAATCAGCACATTTTCTTTAAGCAGCAGTGGCTTCTAAATCATATAAAGTTTTATGCAATATGATACTTGAATACTTTTTATTATATTCAGGTTTCACATATTAAAACGGATACTTTATGATCTGAATAGGTTAGTAGTTCTTGGTCAATAACTCTTTAGTTATAGAATTCTATTATTCTACCATTGGGGCATCAGTGAAATAATTAACAACACTGATTCTCATCTCACTGCCTCCACATTTCTATAAGGTATTTTCCAGTGATTTCTTTGTCATTCTTTCTATTCTAAAGTTTTAATTATGTCCATAATTTACTGAGAGTGCGAAGTCAGTGAAATGTTCTCCCATCTCTATTTTGTTACTTTTCTTGCACTCACCCACACAAACACAAATGCACAGCCTTGCACAGTGTGGCTCTACTACTCAGAAAATGATAGTAGTGGCTGGTTCAGCTTATAAAAAAGATAAAATCTTAGCCTTCAGGGCTTGGCATAGCTATGTATCCTATTAAGATTCTTCTCATAGTGTTTTTATTGTTCTGCTCTGATGGAAAGAATGAGAATTATTGCTAAAGAGTGAGACTCACTGAGTTTTTATTTTCCTCACTGTGTTGCCTGATGTTTTAATATCTATAAAATTGCAAAATCTATCTCCAAAGAGCTAAAAGTAACGGGAGCATTTTGCATAGGGAAAACCAAGTTGTTTGCTTTTAAATAAAAAGTATATTAAGAGTTCTATTATGAGACATTTTATATTTAAAGATTTTAGATTTTACTGAGAAGAAAATTATTTCATTATTCTTTTCAGCACAAAAAGTCTTTTCACTGTGTTTTTGATAATAAAATGAGTACTCAGTCTAGAAAAGATTTGATTTTTTTCTTTCTTATTGAAAAAAAGATTCTTCTCTCATACACTATATCCCAATTGTAGTTTCCCCTTCCTCCACTCATTTTGCCTTCTCACCCCAAAACCCTCCTCTATATGTGTTCATTCTCTGGTTCCTTTTCAGAAAGCAGCAGCTTCCCAAAAGAGGACGGCAAAAAGGATAAAACAAGATTCAATAAGACAAGACAGAAGCTCTCAAATCTAGCTGGACAGGGCAACCCAAAAGGAGAAAAAATTTCCCTGGAACAGGCAAAATCCTCAAAGATACACTGCTCCCACTGTAAAGAGTCCCACAGAAACACCATGCTAACAGCCATAAACATAGTAATAGAGGGCCTGGTGCTTATCCATGCAAGCCCCACGCTTGCCATTTAAGTCTCTGTGAACCCATGAGAGCCTGTTTAGCCGATTTCGTGGGCCATGTTGTTGTCATGTCCTCCATTTCAGCTGACTTATACAAGATTTCACCACACCCTACCATCTATAGGGCTTCCCAGTCTCCTATGGGAGGAACAAGATGAAGAACTACAATTTACTCTCTTGGCATAACGCCTTACTCGGGGACTGTGCACCAACTCCCATCTGCTCCTAGAGGAAGCCTCTCTAATGAAGATTGGGCAAGGCTTTGACCTACAAGTATAGCAGACTTGTATCATTATAAATCAAGTCTTTTACTTTTTAAATACCAGTTGTGCTTTGGCAAGGGTTGTCTAGGGGTTATTATCTCTACATTACACACAAAAGGTCCTGGGTTCAAAGCCCAGTGGAACAATGGCTATAAAAACATAATATTTATCGTTATAAAATTTTATTGTGAATTATAATTGAAGAATATTATCACTATAGTATTTTTTAGTATTTTATTTTATTTTACCAATGGTTTAGGCAAATATTTTAATCTAACCTGCAACTTGTAAAATATGTCTATATAGAAATTAATTTTAAAAATTATTTCATTATTAATATATATATATAATATCTATATGCTACAGAAAAAGAAAAAAAGTGCCCAGCAAGAAAAAAACTATGCTATTTTTAAAATGAGCTATATGAGTATTCCAAAATATTTGAGTTTTTTTACTATATCGATGTGTTTTAATTTGTTATATTATTGCAAAAATGTTCAGTCTACTCCAAAATGTAAAATATGACAATAGTAAATATTTCATATGCAATTGAAATTTCATACAGAATGACATACAGTACTGATTTTGGGGATGATGATTAATGGTAAGAATAAAACAAGTCAATAAAAACCTGTTTTATTTTAAAATGATAATGGTTTGTTATCCTCGGCTTCCTTTTCTTTAGCTCACAATAAAAATCTGAAAATTAGAAAGAAGTTTTTAACGATCTCACATTCTCTCCCAGAGCAAACCCTGGGGAACATCAAAGCAACAATTATGTTCTTTCAGAGTTTCAGCCAGCTGAGTCTTGACAGCATAATCTCCTTGAAGTGATTCTCTCCGCTAACGTTTTATGCATTTCACTGTCAAGGAGTTATTAGCATTGGCATCTGGAAGAATTTCAGAGACTATCGTGTTGTCTAACACCTGCCAAGGTTTATGCAGAAGGCTCAGAAGTTCATTAGAAACTGCTCAAATTAATAACTGTTTCATTAGTGCTTCTTAGTTGTCTTGTATGCTGATATTCTATTTCAACAGAAACATCTTATTTTATATATATATATATATATATATATATATATATATATATATATATTGTGAACTGAACCCAATGAGGCCTTCTAAATGCCTGTACTCTACCCTTGAGTTATATATCAGGCCCTAAAGGTTACATATCATAGAACTTAATGGATTTTTCTTCAAATAAATTTTTAAAAACATCATATTCAGTCATGTGGAGTGGTCACTTATTACAAGTATTCCATTGGGGCTACTAATTCAAACAGTTTATTTATGCCCCTAAAAACCAATGTAAGAGCTAAGGACAAGGTTGCATGAGTAAAATATTCAGTGCCAAAGCATACAGACCTGAGGTTAAACCTTTAGAACTCACATTTTTTTTTTTAGTAAATTTTATTAAATTATAAAAGTTTCCATTTCCGCCCCCCCTCCCAACACCCTCCCACTCCCCCCACTCCCCCCCTCCTTCCCCTCCTTCCCCCAGGGCAGTCAGGGTTTCCTGCCCTGTGGGAAGCTCCAGCTCCCTCCCCCTCCCTCCAGGTCCAGGAAGGCGGGAGTCCAAACAGACTGGATCCCCAAAATCCAGCATATGCAGAGGAAACAGGTCCCAGTGTCATAGTCAATGGCTTTTCAGAAAGACCCCGGGCCAGCCACAGTCAGAGAATCCGGCCAAATTCCGAGAATCTGGCTAGATCACGTCCTCGTTCAGTCCCAGTCCGACTGGCCCTGGTAAACTCTCATCAGATCCCTTCCCTTGTATCAGTGGGTGATAGCATCCCTTGCAGTACTGATTTCGTCTTTCATGTTCCTCCTCCTTCCGCTCCCCCTCCGGACCTCGGGGGGCTCAATCCGTTGCTCCAATGTGGGCCTCCGACTGCATAGCCGTCCTTCGCCAGACAAAGGATCTATGGTGATAAGCAAAATATACATCAGTATGGTCATGGGCCACGGCCTATTCAGGCACCCTCTCCTCTGTCCAGAGAGCAATCTGGGGGATTTCTCCTTGGACCTGGGATGCCATATATAATCAAGTCTCCTGTAAACCCTAATATGGATCCCTTAGTTGAAATATATTGTTCCCTGATCCCATATTCATCCTACCTCCCTCCCCCCCCCATCCCCGGCCACCAAGCTTTCCCCGTTCCTCCCCTACTCCCTTCTCTCTAGTCCTCTCCCCCTCCATCGACCCTCCCACCCCGCCATGCACCCGAGGTTACCTGGGACTCATGTATATTTCCTACCTCCTGGTGGATAGCTAAATAATCTTCATCAGGTTCATCTTCTCATTTAGCTTCTCTAGGATCACGAATAATAGGCTCAAAGACCTTTAATTATGGTTAGAATCCACTTATGAGTGAATACATACCGTGTTCCTCTTTTTGGGTCTGGCTTACCTCACTCAGTAAAGCGTTTTCTATGTCCATCCATTTGCATGCAAAATTCAAGATGTCATTGTTTTTTACCGCCGAGTAAAACTCTAATGTATATATGTTCCACACCTTTTTTAACCATTCTTCTATTGAGGGGCACCTAGGTTGTTTCCATGATCTGGCTATTACAAATAGTGCAGCTATGAACATAGTTGAACAAATGCTTTTGTAGTATGTTAGGGAATCTTTAGGGCATATTCCCAAGAGTGGTATTGCTGGGTCCTGAGGGAGGTTGACTCCCAGTTTCCTGAGAAACCGCCACACTGATTTCCACAGTGGCTGCACGAGTTTGCATTCCCACCAACAATGGATGAGTGTTCCCCTCACCCCACATCCTTTCCAGCATAGGCTATCGTTGGTGTTTTTGACTTTAGCTATTCTGACAGGTGTAAGATGGTATCTCAAAGTGGTTTTGATTTGCATTTCCCTGATCGCTAGGGAGGTTGAGCATGACCTTAAGTGTCTTCTGGCCATTCGAAGTTCATCTGTTGTGAATTCTCTGTTAAGTTCAGTACCCCCATTTTTTAATTGGGTTAATTAGAGTTTTAGTGCCTCGTTTCTTGAGTTCTTTGTATATTTTGGAGATCAGACCTTTGTCTGATGAGGGGTTGGTGAAGATCTTCTCCCAGTCAGAAGGCAGCCTTTTTGTCCTACTGACAGTGTCCTTTGCTTTACAGAAGCTTCCCAGTTTCAGTAGATCCCATTTATTCATTGTTTCTCTTATTGTCTGTGCTGCTGGGGTCCTACTTAGGAAGAGGCCTCCTGTGCCTAAATCTTGTAGACTACTTCCCACTTTCTCTTCTATCAGGTTCAAAGTGGACGGATTAATGTTGATGTCTTTAATCCATTTGGACTTGATTTTTGTGCATGGTGATAGATATGGATCTACTTTCATTTTTTTACAGGATGACATCCAGTTATGCCAGCACCATTTGTTAAAGATGCTTTCCTTCTTCCATTGTATACCTTTAGCTCCCTTGTCGAAAATTAGGTGTTCATAAGTTTGTGGGTTAATATCTGGGTCTTCTATTCGATTCCATAGGTCGACTTCTCTGTTCTTATGCCAATACCAAGCTGTTTTCAATACTGTAGCTCTATAATAGAGTTTGAAGTCAGGGATGGTAATGCCTCCAGAAGTTCTTTTATTGTATAAGATTGTTTTGGCTATCCTGGGTTTTTTGTTTTGCCATATAAACTTGATTATTGTTCTCTCAAGGTCTGTGAAGAAGTTTGATGGGATTTTGATGGGGATTGCATTGAATCTATAGATTGCTTTTGGTAGAATTGCCATTTTTACTATGTTTATTCTCCCAATCCAAGAGCAGGGGAGGTCTTTCCATTTTCTGGTATCCTCCTCAATTTCTTTCTTCAAAGACTTAAAGTTTTTGTCAAATAGGTCTTTCACTTCCTTGGTTAGAGTAACCCCAAGATATTTTATGCTATTTGTGGCTATCATGAAGGGTGATGCTTCTCTGATTTCCCTCTCTGCTTCTTTATCCTTTGTGTATAGGAGGGCCACTGATTTTTTGGAGTTGATCTTGTATCCTGCCACGTTACTAAAGGTGTTTATCAGCTGTAGGATAGAACTCACATTTTAAAGATACACAGAGTGGCATCCTTCTATAACCTCATCACTAGGGAGATAGAAATGAACTGTTCTCGAGAGCTCACTGGAAAGCCAGTCTAGCAGAATAGGTGAACTTCAGCTTCAGTGAATGGACTCTCTCCCAAAGATCAAGATGGTGAAAAATAGAAGACACTGAAGGGGAGATTTTTCTCTCCTCAATCCCACGTGCAGACATTGATGAACCCATAAACTCACTTAAAACTCTTTGACACACACATGCATGTGTATACACTAACACAAAGAACATATAAAATTAATAACATTCTATGGGCTAGAGAGACTACTCAGTCAATAAATTACTTGTATTGTAAGTAAAATGGGACAAACAGGTCCTTGAGACCAAGAAGATTTTCTTGCCCATGGTGGACAATACTCTGTGAGGTTCTAAAAAAAGTATTGGACATCAAAGACACTCTGGGTCCTTTGTCATGAGAAATTGAAGAATGCGTTTCATGTATATCAGAATGGTGTGTTTTTAGAAAGGACTTTACTACAGTTCATATGCGAGAACTTAAGGGACAAAAATTAAAAAGAGCTTCTATCAGGCAAGAATGTGTGCATTGTAAAAAGGTTTCAGTTAGGATTTTTATGTAGGGTTTAAAAGACTGTATAAGGTATAGGTATTGGAGATGTCTGGTCAGGCATTATTTCACACATGAGGCGGTTATTTGTCTTTGCATTCCAGGCAACTGATCCAGAATTCCTGCTACTCTCTCACATATTGTTACATGAAAGATGTGTAAATGAAGAAAAAAACTATCAAGAAATCAGACTTGGAACCAGATGCCAAAAAAATTTCACAGATTTCTTATCTCTAAGACAGAACCATGTCATTTCTGGTTTCTGGTGAAGGACAGGAATAAAAATTTCTGGAATTAATTTTTCTGACCATTTTTCTTTCTCTTGTTTTTCAGGAATGCAAGGACTTGAGAATGATTCCACATGGCAGAAGATGGGAATAATGGTCACATGGCATGTCTCAGTGTACACAGCTCAGAAAAGTGGATCCCTGAAGCTCATGACCAGCCAGGTTAGCCTATCTTGAAAGACGTTGCCTAAGCATAAAGATAAACAATGCAAGAAGAATGACACCTGAGCTTAGTTTCTGGCCATTCACACAGATGTGCACATATGAATCTCCACAAACAAATAATTTTATAAAATTTATAAAATTTTGCACACACACAAATAAACACAAATACAAATAATAATCCACAGTGAAATAAAATAATTATGAAATTAATCAAATATTACAAAATTTAGTCCATATATGCTGTGTTGTAAATCTTTTTATTTTCAAGTATCTTTTTTACTATTTGTAAAAATTGAAGTTGTAGCAAAATATAAGTATATACTGTTTATGTTGTAAATCATGATTGTTTAACATTTCAATCTATACCATACCCATTATTTTGGTGTTTATTACTTTTGATTATTCATTAAATTGGAGTTTCCAAGCTATGCCTGGATCATTCATTGATCAAATTGAACATTTTGATATAGGTTTCAGACTTATGAAAATATCAGTACAATTGATTACTATAAAATATTAGTCACTTTGTGCTTTTATCCAATCTATCACAATCAGTTTGCTTAAATATTATTTCTACAATGGTTATCAGTTCCTTAACAGTAGTGATCATTTTTACTTAGTTAATTTTAGTTTTTAGGTTATTTTTAATAATATATTTTTATTTAAAATTATATATACATACAGTGTTTTGATAAAGTCCATTCTTCAATTCAACCTATCCATTTCTTCTACTTTCACCTCCTCCTCTATTCTCCTACCATCACATTCCCTCTCAAACTCATTGTTTCTTTTGTTTGTTTGTTTGTTTGTTTTTAAATGTACTCACTGAGTCCATTTTGAGATACCTGAACTGGTCTGTAGGTATAGTAGTAGTCACTAAGAAGCATTTTCATAGTCGGCTCACTTAACGGAATTATTGTACTAAGTTTTCTCCTAGAGATAATGATGCATATGGCCCCAATTCTTAACCAAAAGACTCTATGTCAAGTACAGAATCAATTTCGTGGAGTATGCCTTAGTTTCAGTTAAAAAATAATTTATTATTCCCATAACATTCATGGCACTATTACACCAATGCACATACTGTCTGTTCCGTGGTCATTGTAGATTGGGGATCCACAGTGTGAGTAGGGATTAGTGTAAGCTAACTTTAAAGAAACAGTGTTTTCTGGACAGAACAAGCTAGTTGAGTACATGAACTCATTGATTATAACAACACCTGCAAGGACCTGTGTAAACTCCACAGAGACTTTATTGTAGCATGGAGGACAAGAGTTGGACAGAAATATACATAGATATATAGACAGATATATAGACAATATAGATAAGAAAATTTGAAGTTGATTGGGTAGAGAGGTGAGGGTGGATCTATATGGTGTAGAGAGAGAGGTAAATGATAACAAAATTTAGTGTATGAATATCTCAAATATTTATAAAAATATTTTTAAAATAAATTTCAAATACCTAGAGACAGCCTAGTTATAATGCAATTATAACTTAGGTGACAAATTAGCTTTTATTTTTGAGTAGGGAAAGTCAGTATTGTTAAAAATACATTTCTTTCAGAAGTATTTCCTCTTTTCACTATTAATGCTATCGAAAATGTGATAGTCCTACTTTTCATATTTCTACACATTTACAAATTTTTATTTAAATTAATTTTTAAATTTTGGACTTTTGTAAATGAGTATGATGAATTTTGAGTGTAAATCTCTTAACCTGCACTCTATGACTCCTTCAATTACATCCATATGATCTTCTGATATTCATGTTCATGCTCTCCTTTATAATTATATATGTACACATACACGTGCACACATGCAAATGTATTGCATATAGTATTGTTCAAATCAACATATGGTTAATGTTGACCACCATGACATTGGAAACAAACTAGAAAGAAAAACCACTGCGTCTGAAGAAAACTGAGTCTTCCTCTCTCAGTAGCCATCAACTGCTATAGTTCAGTTTTGAGAATGGGACATTGTAAGCCCTTGACAATTCATCCTATATTATTAAATGCTGAGTTCTTTCACATGCCTATGAAAACAACTATATCTATGTGTGGTTCTTGCCAAGTTCAAAAGATTCTTCTATTTTGTAGAGGAGTCTTCTAAGTTGTCTCTTGAAAACTTGCAATGTTTAGCCTCCTATTCTGTGATATTCTGTAGACCTTGGGTAGCAATGAACTTTTCTGAGTAAGTATCCATGGAATCCATTTGGGTATATGCCAAGAAGTAGTAGGAGGTCTTGTAGTAGATTTATTTTAGTTTTTTTCCCAGAAATTTCATTACCACACTTTTCACAAGAATCTGAAATGAAAACAGTCTAAGTATCCATAGCACTAGTTGTAAATAAAAATGAAATCTGCAAATAAATGAATGGATCTAAAAAGCTTTATATTGAGAGAGGAAAAAGAAGTGTGGAGTCAGAGAGATGCCATGGATCCACTGCTAGAGTAAGACATGCTGCCGAAACTTAGCTTGTAAGTCACTGCCACGTGGCAATACACAACATAATAGAAATAGGTTAAACTAAGAAGTAAGGGTTATCCAATAAGAAGTTAGAGCTAAAGGGCCAGGGAATGTTTTAATTAATATAGTTTCTGTGTGATTATTTCAGTTCTGGGCAACCGGAACGAACAACAGCCCTCTCCTTGCAACATGGGTGTGGTGGGAGTGTTTTGAGAAGAGACTAAAAGGATACATGTGTTGTGAAACGAGAAATGTAAAAATGGGGGGGAGTTCAAATTTGGGAAGAAGGATGGAGGCTAATACAGAAGGGCACACATGGGAGAGTTAAGCTCAAAGCTTTCTTTATAAGGCTTCAGGAATCATTTTTTAATTACTTAAAGTTATAGACAACATACACATGAATATATATGCAATATAATATATATGTAATTATATATAACTATATATATATATATATATGTATATATATAGTTGCCTATCAGGGTTTGAAGGAGAGCACCTATTGCTGAAGATATGGTACATTTAGGACACAAGTCTCCAAAGATTTGAGCTAGATCTGACATGAAAGCCTCTTTGATAGTACATTATGCTAGACTCAAAGAAAGGAAAACACATAGTCCTACGCATCTGAAATTCCTATGGTCAGCATGGCAAGACAGCTGTTAAGGTGTTCTTGGACTCACATAGGTGTGGTAACATATCTTATATCTAATTGGATTTCAGGCCCAATCAGCAGGAGTGGAATTACAACTTCAATTGAAAAACCTACCAACTTCCTGGGCTGGTGAAGTCATCGTCCTTAAAAGAAGTTACTACTCCATGTTGCTAAACCAGCGTAATTTCTTACTACATTCTAAATCACATCCTTCTACCCATGGGTAAATGTTATTATCACGACTCATCAAAGAATCCTCTTTTTCCAGTAAATGAGGCCATAACATAAAACCACTACCAGACACAAGTTGGAGGGATTCATGGACATCATAGTTCCTACATCATGGCTCAGAAAACCACATGGAATAAAGGGAAGAAAGACTATACGAGCTAGACTAAGAGGAAGTCTGCTGTGAAAGCATGACTCCTAGAGGTGGTTGCAGAAACAAGAACAAAATAATGGTGATATGGATGTGCATGCTAACATAGAAGGGAAAGATTTTACTATGTTGCGTCAGTAAACAAAAAACTAGAGACATTTAATGACTCCTGGGAGAAGAATTAGCCTCTTCAACAGGTAAGCTCCCCTATTGGTTGCCCATGGCCGAGTGGTCAGCCTTGAAACTATATAAGAAAATGCAACAAAGCAGACAGAGACGGCTGTCTACTTTGTCTACCTAGCAATCAATCTATGTATCATCTATCTATCTGTCTGTCTATCATCTATCTATCTATCTATCTATCTATCTATCTATCTATCTATCTATCTGTCTATCATCTATCTATCTATCTATCTATCTATCATCTATCTATCCCTCAATCTCTCTCTCTCTCTCTCTCTCTCTCTCTGTGTGTGTGTGTGTGTGTGTAAGTATAATGCAGAAAAAAGAGGATTTCAACTTTATAAAGGAAGAGTATTGGAAGGATTGGAGGGAGACAAGTTAAAGTGAAAAGTTATGAAATTATGTAATTTTATTTCAGTTAAAATTATATTAAAATTTTAAAATAAGTCTTCAGGAAAACATCCTTATCATGAGTAAGTTTTTCTTACTTTTGATATTCATAATTATTTTGATATCCATCATTAGTCCAGTGAACAGTGTTTGAGACATGAAGAAAGAAGATATACAATCAAGACCATGGCAATGGAACCGTTCCTCCACAGAGTCACTCTCAGAGCTCAGTCATTTCCTTAATCTCAGGCAATGTCAAGAACAAAGAATAGCTTCCCACTGCCTTGCTCTCCATGACCTGTTCAACTTGATTTCTTACATAACCCAGGAAGACCTCCCCATGGGTGACCACACCCACGGGGGGCTCTCACTATCACATCTGTCATTAATTAAGTATATGCTCTAGAAACATGGTCAGAGCTAATCTTATCCAGGGAAATCCCTGATGACATTCCACATCCCCAGGATATTATAATTTGTATCAAGCTCACAAAAAGTAGCCAGCACCATTTCCTTCCGTGCAAGTGTTAGGAGATTATGAACATGACAGTGTCAGTTCCAGAGGATCTGGGAGTCGCTCAGCCATGAAAGTGTCAACTCAAGAGGACCTGAAGGATCTCTCAGCCATGACAGTGACATTGAGAACCTGAAGATTGCTGAATGTGGAGTCAGGGGTCAGATATGCCACATGACATCTCAGTTCCAGAAGGAACTGGAGCTATACAAAAGTGGTAACAGCAGCAAAAAACATCAGTAACCACAACAATAACGATGGCTGCCATGGCAACAAGAAGCAGACAAAATTTCCAGGAGAAGAGCCAGGACAGAATTCAGAGAATCAACTGCAATTAAAAGATAATGGGGTGAGCTCAGGAAGGTTAACCAAGATTGGATGCTGTATGCTGACAGAAACAACAACCCGCAGGCTCAGGTTCTAGAAAAATCCAGGGAGATGTCTGGCATAAAGGACAAAGGGTCCCAGGGATCTTAGGCTCAGTCCTGGGGTCTGTGATACTACCTGTTGTGAGAAGGTGGGCAGTTCCTATTTTCTAGTAATACATAAGGGTTGTAACACATCACTGAAGTATAAATGTCTCCATATTTAAGGTCAGTTATCATGCTCTAAAAGCTGAATGTTTCAGTGTTGCTTGTGGTTGTTCAAGGGCTACAGATGCCAACAGGAAATGTTAGAAGACCTTGTCCCTGCTTGCCATGATTTCTACCTGTGTAAAACAAAGGACAGAAGCAGCTGAACAATAGGTAGCAGACTGACTGCAATTTATACAGGTTGTTCATTTTCCTTGTTTATTTTGTATTTTCTACTTTATGTGAGTGGTCATTTTCAGTGTCATTTCTGTTCATATTTAACCAGCTTTAAATATCTGGCATATGTAGCTTCATCTTGAAAATTAGCTGCTTTGAAACCTAATAAGCTACAGAAAAAATTACTGTATGCCAACAGTGTTAGTCTCAATCAGGTGTTGACTTTTCGTTCTGTTCAGAGTAATACATTTTCTTTCACTTTCCTCATTTTTCTTCAACCTTTAGACACATTTTGGGGTTATGCTCTGGGAAACTCTTTTTGAAAGCCAAGTTTGAATGAACACAAACAGGTAAATTTCCTATAATACTGCAATAAGCACAACAGACTGAGATCGGTTGATATAAAACAAAGCTATAGGAAGCATTTAAGCACTTTGGAAAAGAGTGGGAGAAAGCCAGGGGAAGGACGTTCTTGTAGTTGAAAGCTCATTTGTGGAATTTATTCAATATATTGGACTTTTTTTTATTCTTTCCTTGTTTGGCAATTTTGTTTTCTGTGCGGTAATCTTTTATCTTCATGCCCACAATGCAAGATCTCTATGCTCTAAAAATCTAAGGACAATAAACATTTATTTTCGTTATACAGCGGTATTGAAGGTATTCATAATGGCAGGTTTTTGACTGAAGTGCTCCAAAATGGACAGACAAGGACTTCAATTAGTAATACATTTCTGTAAATTGTGCTTACCATAAAAGAGCATTAAGATACTCTTGGTCATTTATCAAAGACAGAAAGCCATGTGATTTTGCCTTTATTCATTCCTGTTCCTTCTTATTATCTGTAAGTAAAATCTCCTATGTGAGGATGTGCTCTTACTCTGGGATTGACAGAATGGTAAACTGAATATACATAGGGTCTTATGAGGCTTTGTACAGAAGAATTTCACATTAGTGCTAAATTTCTAGAGCCATTTTTAACATAAATGTACATCAAGTTAGTGTACATCTCTCTTGGCAAATATAATCCTAATCATCAATATTTATTCATTGAATTGGAATGGGTTGATATGGATTTCAGAATACATCCCCTGACCTTCACCAATAATTCAGAGTTTGTTTTTTTGTAATTCCACCATTTGCTTCAAATTGACACAATCTAAAGTCAATTGGGGAAGGGAACTTCACGTATGGTAGTGTCCCCACCATATCGGCCTTTGGTATTATACTTTGATTAATGATAGATGTGGGAGTCTAGCTCATTTCAGGTGAGTCCATCTGAAGGTGGCTATGGTGACATTTTGTTTGTGATCTAACAAACAAAGCTTGCCTGAAGATCAGAGTGAGGAGCTAAGTCACTAGTTAGCCATAGAAGCCAGGCAGTGGTGGCACACACCCCTAATTCCAGCACTCAGGAGGCAGAGACAAACATATCTCTGTGAGTTCAAGGCTACCCTGGGCTACAGAAGATTGATCCAATCTCAAAGAGAAACAGAGACAGGCAGTTATGGCTCACAATTTTAATACCAGTACTTGAGAGTCACAGGCCTTTAATCCCACACTAGAAAGGAAGAGACAGGAAGGGGTATGACTGGGTGGAGACAGGAGCTCAAAGCATTCAGCCTGAGGATGCATAGAGACAGTACTCAGTCTGATGTCTTATAAAGACAGGATACCCTCTTCTGTCTGAGGATTTAGTAGAGACAAGAAGTAGTTATTAGCTGCTCTGCTTCTCTAATCTCTCAGCTTTCATCACCAAATATCTGACTCCTGTTTTTTATTAATAAGACAAATTAGGATTGTGTTACAGTTGGTCCTGTTGTATCATAAAAACAGTCAGAACAAACATTGAGAAGTAAGCCAGTGCTTCTCCATGGCTTCTGCATCAGTTTCTGCTTCCAGGTTCTTGCCTCAATTTCCCTGGATCATTGATACGAGCTACAAAATGAAATAAACCCTTTTATCCCAATGTTACTTCCAGTCATGGTATGTTTTTCACAGCAATATGAGACACCAAGACAGCCCTTTCCAGCTTTTTTCCAAGCTTCAGTCGTGGTTTGTTAACCTCATATAAAGCAATAAGGTAGCTATCATGCAATTTGCATACAAGTACTCTTTGTTAGAATAAATATTTTTGATACTGTTTATCGTTCAGAAATTTATAGAATTTCTTACACATACTCTGCTTTTGCAAGGGTGGGACCACACCAGAGATCATGGAGTTTTGTGAACGTTCTGATATTTTTCTTTACATTACTCTAAACAGGGTAACAAACAAACAAACACGATCTTATAATGTGTGCTGAAGAAAATTTTCTTGGTAAAAATTTGATTATTAATTAAATTTTAAATAGATATGAAAGAAGGAAGTTATATCTGGATTTTTTTCTTCTAATAAAGCCTTGAAATTACTTAACTATTCTAGCCCTATAGTTCCAAATAATTTAAACTAATTCAGCACTTTGAGTTTAAAACTAATGACCACTGAAGGTCAGGCCAAAGGGAAATTTTATTTTTTTCTCTTGCAGGTATTTTATCAAGACCTTTATAAACAAGACAAATAATGCCAAATGTGGTTAAGAAATTTAGCCCACCATAAATATTAACAACAGTGTTATAATGATGATGACTTCCTTGTTGAGCACAGCATTTAAAATTTTGATTTAAGCAAACTATTAGCTTCAGACTTTAATAGAGTATTGATTGCTTATAGGGATTCTAAATAACAATAAAGTGATCCTCACAAATGAAAAACAGCACAAAACAAAGATTCCAATTAACACAGATATTTATTACCATCAGAAATAAGTGCTGTTGCTGTAACTTTTGGGAGCTATACTTGAATAAGTCATACTGAATGGAATCATTAGGCATTGACTGATAGAAATAGGCTTGTTAATGTATTTTAAACACACCATGCCAACTAACACATATCTTACATGTCTAAATTGCCCTGTGTTAAACAATGCACTTTTAAAAGAACAAATAAATAGAACACCAAGCATTGGCATCGACAATACAAATATTTGGAAGACAGAGGCAGGTAAATCAGGAACTCTGGGTCAGCCTCAACTACTCAGCAAATTTAAGATAAGTTTGAGTTACATGAGACCCTTGGGAAACCTTCAAATTATTCATTATGCCTGTTCTGAAGACTCCCAAAACAATGTAGACTGTTGCTATCACCCTTAATTTTCTCCCATAACTTCAAGGTAAGATGCTATTGCAAAGTCAATACACACTAAGGTTAGACTTGGAGGAATCCAGCTTCAGTTGTCCTGGAAGCTTCTGTCCTGATGTCTAGCTCTCATACTATCAGAAGGTACTGGACAAGAACTAAAGAAGAAAGGCAATCAATAGTCCTCCTCAGCGGTAAAGACGATGAGCCACAATGAATGACCTAGCAAGTCTCCTAATGTGGTGTAACAGTTACACTTTTCTCTTGAAAGGCAACCAACAACCATCATAGACAGAGGGTATACTCAGTAGGAAAAAAAAAATTCAGGTCTGATAATTTAATCATACTCAATCCCCATGACTAAAGAGGTCATAGACACAAGAGAATGGTTGTTTTTCTAAACCAAATATAGTTTATTATTGTCTTCTAAATGCTTGTCCTAGCACCCACAGTTAAGTTTTAACCCCTCATCAAAAAAGCTTCCTTTCCTTAGCAGATAGTGATTATCATAGATATCATAACTGGACAAAATGTGGATAGCAAACCTTAGCTGACACATCTGTAACACATCTCTACATTTAGCTCTTGGGGAACATTGTGGAAGAAGTGTTGGAAATAATGTAAGAGCCATGGGAACACAATTTCTGCTAGGATATTATGGACATAATAATCCTTCCCAGTGAGAAGTAACTGCACATTTAGGTATTAATAAAGGGAAATGCTTTAATAATATAGTGTTTATCCAGCTCTGGCTAATACTCAAATAAGAGCCAACCTCAAATGTAACATTTGGCTAATGTATATACATCATAGGCATATGCACTACACATATGTGTTTTTTTAAATCTCTTTTAGGTGCAGGTCCCAGATTATACCTCAGATTTTTTAAACATAGGGAAGACTGCCAGACTTGTCACTTGTACATATGGGAGATTTACATGGCAAGGGTATTGCTAGAATCTTTTTTTTCTTAAGCACAACAGTATGGTTCTTTTGAAAAAGTTGTTACTCAGGTTCATCTTACCCATATATAAGAATTATTCATTTTGTAATAGCATATGAAATTAATCACTGGTAGACTAGGAATTCACAGTAGTCATGGCCCTGCACTGCTTCTTGATCTGACCTGTAGAGGTCTGATCTTCGTTTGATATAGGGATAGGCCTAGTTGGTGGTTGTAAGACTGGATTTTTCTTTTTTTTCTTTTGGGAATGGAGACTAATAAGAGGTAAATATTGATAAATATTAGGAGAAACTTTCTCAGCAAACCTAAACTTCCATTACAGGAGAAAATTTTCTTTCTCACAAGTCTCGTTAGCGTATTTGACGGCTAGTTTTATGCTAACTTGACACAAGCTGGAATTATATGAAAGGAGGAAACTTTAATTGAGAAAATGCCTCAATAAGATCCAATAACAAGGCATTTTCTTCATTAGAGATCTATGGGGAAAAGCCAAGTCTATGTGTGTGGTACCGTCCCTGGGATGGTGGTTCTGAATTTAATGAAAAATGAGCAAATCATGGGAAGCAAGTTAGTAAGCAGTAATCCTCCATGGCCTCTACATAAGTTCCTGAACCTAGGTTCCATCCTTATTTGAGTTCCTATTTGGACTTTCATCAATAACAGACCACAGTCTAGAAGTAAGAGTTAAATAAACCCTTCCTCCCCATCTTGTGCTTTAGACATGGTGTTTCTCATAGCAATAGAAAATCTAGGACAAGATGGTACCAGACATGTAGCACTACAGTAACAGACCTGACCAGGTTGTTTTTTGGGGAGGGCTGTAGAAGGACTTTAGAATTTTGATCTTAGAAAAGCCATTGACTGGGACAGAACGAGCACGTGATGAAACCGGATCCTCTGAATGTGGCCAGATTCTCTGAATGTGGCTGCCACGGGGACTGTCTGAGAAGCCATTGATAATGGCACTGGGACTTGTTTCCTTTATATGTTATATGTTCTGGATTTTTGGGATCCTAGTCAGTTTGAATGCTCACCATCCTAGACCTGGAGGGAGGGGGGAGGAACTTGAACTTCCCACAGGGCAGGAAACACTGACTGCTCTTAGGGCTGGAGAGCGAGGAGAAGAGGGAGTGAGGGGAATGGGAGGGTATTGGGAGGAGGGGCAGAAATGGAAACTTTTATAAATTAATAAAAAATAAAAAAAAGAAAAGCCACTGAGTATTGAGACCTCAGTCAGCTGTTCTGTTGGAGCTCAGAAGATAATAATGCTGACAGTGGTACATAAAATGAAGGCTGTGATTGTGATAATTAGAGGGAAGCAGAGACTCTACCAGGCCTTTTATGTGACAAATCTGTGGTGTTGGGTTGACTGATACTGAAAAATCACCTGTGATTAACAAGAGTCCAGCACCACTCAAAGGAAATTTTTGTTTTACTGGGACAATTGATGCTGGCCAGTTGGACCTGAGAAATTAGCAGTGATAAAAAATCACTAGAATAGTTGAGCTGAAATATTCTGAGAAGTGTTTACCAGAAAACACCACACATAAGTTTTTTCCCAGAGGTAACCAAACCAATGTTGTGCCTTGTGTTGGCAATCTAATGTGGGTGTATAAGAGTCACCCAGGTGGTATTGGTTTTTGAAGGCATTAAGGGATCATAGAGAGCAGCTGAGTGTTAGCACTGTGAAAGGACACGGGAGATCATTGGTAAAGGTTGAGCCTCAGTGGCAGCTAAAGGCACAGGACTGAAGGGCTTGTGCCCAGTAGATTTGTCTTGGCGCCATGAAAAGAGTGTAGGAGAAGCTATTGATGAAAGTGTAGTTCAGTTGCAGAGAAGATCAGCATTTTAGAGACGCTAGTCCAAAGAATGGCAGCAGCCTTGGAGTGGAGCCCGCCTGAGACTACACACAAGCTGTGTGTTCTGAGAGCGGAGAGCTGAAGAGGTGACCCAGCCCCGCTACGAGAGCCCAGAAGATTGTGAGCAAATGCCAGACATTGAATATTTATACTTTTGGAAATTGGTTTTAGTTCATTCAGAATATGATTATACCCTGGATCTCACCTCTTGAAGTAAGGAAGTATTTATCTTATTTTTGATTTTTCGAGATTTTGAAGGTTTCACAGCTGAGAGATTGAAAATTTTAAAGAGATCTTATGTTTTAAAAGAGACTTTGGATTTTTCAAGGTGGTTGAGTTTTAATGTTTTTGAATTTGTAAAGCCTGGGAACTTCTAAAATTTGTAATATTGATGCTAATGTGTGATCTTGAGAATGAAGAAGGAAGGAAAAGTATGCCATAGCAGTGATGTTTGTGTGTCAAGTAGACAGGAGAGGTTTGTCCTGGCCAATTTTATGTCAACTTGACACAAGCTAGAATTATCTGAAAAGACAGTACTTCAATTCAGACTCCATAAGATTAAGCTGTAAGGTACTTTTAAGATTAGTCTTCAGTGTAGTAGGGCCCAGCCTATTGCGGGTGGGGCCACTCCTGGTTTGGTTGTTCTGGGTGGCCTGAGAAAGCAAACTGATCAAGCCATGAGGAACAGGCCAGTAAGCAGTACTCCGCTATGGCCTCTGCATCAGCTCCTCCTTCCAGATTGCTGCCTTGTTTGAGTTCCGATTCTGGCTTCCTTCAGCAATGTACTACAATGTACTACTTCTCTTCTTGTTGTTTTGGAGGCAGTCTACCGTTAGCTAATTTCTACTTTGTTTAACTTAACATTCGTAGCAAGTTTATTGGTAATTCTTTATTTTTACTTTTAAAACAACCTTACTAATATACCAATCCCAGTTTCCTAACCCTTCCATCCTCCCCCACCCCCAGCTTCTCCCTACCCCACCTTCCCATCCACTCCTCAGAGAGGGTGAGGTCTCCTATGGAGAGTTAACAAAGTCTGTAATTCTTTTAGACATCAATTTTAGCTTTAAGTTGTTCCTATATTAAAAAGATAGTATGCAATCTAGATAGCTTCTAAATAGCTGCTACCCTCATCTACAGAGTGGTGGTGAGCTTGAGATGCCCTCCCTGCTTGTCCTTGTCACTTGCTGCAGGCAAGAGAGCTGAATTTCTTCTTTACTGTCTCCAGCACTGGGGAAAGAGGACCCTGCACCTTGTCTGGGCAGCACAGTAGATTCAGCACAGAGAATCCAGTACCAGGAATAAGATCACGGGATACCTGACCCCACCCCTCATCACATATGGTGGCAGTCGCTAGTTGGAGATGCACCCTGCACTTCTCACTGCCTCTGGCAGGTGGGAGAGCTAGTCCTGAAGTCTTAAGAGCTGAAAAGCTGTCCCTGGCCCTCAATCTGGAGAACAGGCCCTGCGGCTCACCTGTGCAGCACAGTAGAGCCAACCCTGTTGGCAGGGTGCAGGTGAGTAGGTCCCAGAAATGTGAACATGGGAGAGCTGGCCTGATTACTTGTCTGCCATGCAATAGCATGAATGAGGGAGAAATGCCCCCTTCCTCCTTATCCCTTGCCACCTCTTGCAGAAGAGGGATCCGACTCTTGCACTTATTAACAGCAGCACTCAGGAAAGCAGAGCCAGGTTCTCACCTGGGAGGAGCATTAGAGCTGATCCTGTTGGCAGTGTTCAGGTGAGCCAGCCCTGAGTGCATGGGAGTGGGCTAGCTGACCATACTCCCTCAGTTGTCAGGTGGTTTTGAAGATGAGGGAAAGATGCCCTTCCCGCATCGCCCCTGCCATCTGCAACAGGCAAGGGAGCAGACCCTCCCCTTCACCAGCTATAACACTGCATGTCATCTGTAGAGAGGTCTGATGTTGCAGATATGAGTGAGTTGATCCTGAGGGCATGAAAGCAGGAGGGCCAGCCCTGCCCCCTTGCTCATCGCTGCACAGGGTTAATGTGCTGGGGCAGTGCTGGACAGCTCACCCTGGTGGTGAGGAGAGCTCAGGTGACAAAACCCACAACTACCCAGATCCAGAACCGAAGTTATGAGCTACCCTACCCCAATATCCACCCATCTATAATCTATGGAAGCATGTGAAGGGGAACATCCTGCAAATCTAAAGCGTCAGGATCTCCATGACAAAGAACAATAACAGGATGTCCAAGAGGAGCCCCAGTGAGAACTCAATAGTAATGGTGTAGCAGAAAGTAGATACCATAAACCAGACCAACGACTGCAATGAACACTTACAAGTAAAGATAATTGGACAAAATGATAAGCTGTGTTATTCACTGTGTCACACTTCAGCTTCCATGTTGAATTTTCTTTTCTTTTAAATTTTCTCTTAATTTTAATTCAATTTATTTTTGAAGGGGTGTTGCAAGGGCACGGGCAGAGGGAAGACACAGAGGAAAACGGAGATGAATGTCATAGAGATATATGCTATGAAAGACACAGAGCATGAATAAGAAGAAAGTTTTAAAATTACCTAGAACCCACAAGAAGCAGTCTGTGGTAATGTGCACCTGGAGTCCTAGGACTCCTATGCTGAGATAGGAGGCAGAAACAGCTGTTTGACCAGTTGGCCTGGAGAATGCCCTTTGTATAACAAAGAGACTCTGTCTCAGACAAGGTAAAATCTGAGGATTGCAATGTAGGTTGTATTCTGACCTCCACATGTGCAACATGGCACACACACGTATTTATACACAGGAACTGGAAACACACCAATGAAAATAGTGCTTCTGTTGACCTCACTTACACAACTGTACAGAAAAAGGTGTGTGGGGGCATCTCAGGATACAGACATGAATGGGAGAAAATTCTTATTCATAATTCAAGTTGACCTTCTAAAAATGTACTCTCTTATTTTAGCAGAAGCTGGTGAAAAAAAGTGTGGAAATTGGGGGTTCAAATAATGTTCATTTTTAGCCACCTTAAATTAAAACTTCATAATTATGTGAAGAATCAATCTTCAATGCACACTATTTTAGCATGGTGACCATTTTGTGCCTTGAATATTTAGAAGTGCCTTCTGTGATATCTTTGTCTTGACAGCAAACAAAAACACTGTTATTCCTTTGACACAGTTGAAAGAAAAAACTGAACCAAAAGTAAAAGAAAGCTTCCAAGGAAAACTTAGAGGATTCTGAAACTTGGTTCTGAATAGGTCAACTTCTATTTTCTGATTTCTTTCTTCTCATAAAAAATACATCTGTGGTAAGTCTGATACAAAAAATAGGAAATAGTCATTGGTTTAAAAAGAAGATGAAAGTGCAAGGAGGAAAAAATTGGAGGGGGTTGGAGGAAGGGATGGAAATGATATCATTGAGCCAGGTTTGACATTATCAAAAAGTTGTATGTATATATAAAATATCAGGCCTGGTTTGGGAATATTTGGCATGCAAATTATTTATTTGTCTTTATATATATTATATATTTATTATACATATTATATATTTATATTTATCTATTTATCTACCTGTTTGTTATTGTTATCTCCTTTGATTTTACACAAAATCTCATTGTACAGCTCAGGCTGTCCTACCTCATTCTTCAGCTGATATAATAATATACATCTTGCCAGCTATTCAGCTTCAGTGTGCTTGTTTCTCTGGAAGTCTGATGGCAATGATAACTAGTATGTGTGATTTTGATTTATTTACTGTTATTGTGCATGTATTGTGGTATGTGGTATGTGGTGTGGTATGGCATGCATTCCATGACACATGTGGAGATCAGAGAACAACTTAAATCTCCCCTTTCCACTTTGTGTGTATGTGCTTAAGCTAGAGCTCACTTGACCAGGCTTGTGTGCAAGCACCTTTACCCCCTGAGGCATTTGCTTTCCTTGATTCTGGGTTGTTTTACAGTAAAAGAATATGATATAAGAACACTGCTCTACCACAAGCTTCAGTAGACAGAACCTTGACAAATTTAAATATCAAATAGATAAAAATTGCAATCATTGACAAACAACCAGAAAGATATTACTAAAAGTTGTCAGTTAACCAAAGGTGAAAATAGCAATTTTAATGATTCTTATTTCAGTTCAAAGTTTGAGCCATAAACAAATATCATTAGATGTTTCATATGTCCCCTTTAGATGTGTTCAGAACTCCTTCTGAAACTGATTTCATACATCGTGGACACTTACCCTGTGTAAACCTTGGTGTGTTACCTCTTTTTTAGGAATCAGCTCCATTTGAAGAACACCATTGTTTCGTCTGGTGAACACCATTGCAGTCACTATGTTCTCCCACTATTGTGAACTACATGATGGGACAATTGTTCCTCTTTGACACAGGGCATTTCCAGCTAGTAGTGTCAATTACTTGAGTGCTGAGGGTCGTATAGATGAAAATTGAAGAGAACATCACTCTATGTTAGATACGCTATTGTTAGAGGAAAAATTCAATTCCTGTTCCTCGTGCCTTAAAAATGTAGTGTTTCTGCTTCTTGGTACTTTCATTTTATCACTGTGATTTTCCATAGAAAGTTGATTTATGTTTTTTTCCCATGGCTATAACACAGCTGACTTCATATGTGATTGTCATGATCATATTTATTTTATCTTCTAATTTTTAATTGTAAGCCTTAAACTGTATTATCTCTTGATCTTTAGAAAATTAAGTCATATGGGATAATCACTGTTATTTAATATTTGATATTAGGAGTTGGAATACTTTTTCGTTTAATATACATTTGAACTTTATGTACAATTCTTTGCAAATAGTTTAGAATTTTTTCTAAACTTGCAAGACATAATATTGAAAGCAAGGATGCTTTGTGAACTAAATATTAGAAAAACAGATAGGGCTACAGGGAACTAAAGAAACCCCTGGGTGAATGTGTATTGTTGACATATTGTTGACATGGTCAGAGGCATATCAAGAAGGACTCCAATGCCTACTGCTGTAGTTTCTTTCTTCCATGTGATTACACATACCTAAATACTGTTTGCCTACAAAGCTCTTCTTCCTGAACTCCTTTGGCCCTCCCATTGTATCCTATATAATATGTACAAAACAAGGGGCTGGGGTGCAGAGCATAGAAACTCCCACTTGATCTCATATTTTGCTGTATATGTGTCTGTGTGATTGTCATTTCTTCATTTCCTTGCCACCACTAAACAGGATTCCAGAACAAAATAAACTCTTACTATGGCAATTGGACGCAGAATTGGACACCTAAGATATCTGAAGCCCACACTGAAACTTGTGTTCATCCCAGCAGATGCAAGGTCCCAAGAGAAGCATCCATATAATGAATAAAAACGTAAGACAAAGATAATGGAAAAAAAGAAAAGTGCTTACTTTTATTCATCAGATGTAAAACTTATGAGAAGTGCAATTAAAAGAGAAATAGTTGTATTTTAATAATTTGGAAGATATTTTGGGTGAGATGCAATGTATCAGTGTAGGTACTTTAGTGTTAGTGATTTGAAAGGAATTTTGAAAAACCACAAAAGTAAGGTTAAAGAAGATTTCAAGAAGTCCTGAAACTAAGTTATAAACCATGGCAGCCAGGAGACATGCCCTTGCTCTTTTTGTAGCAAGCAAATGATGGGCATGCAGTAATGCAGTAGAACTGTTTAGGTTGGAGAAGATTTCAGCTGAGTTGCTCCTTTATGGTAATGTACATTGGGGATGCATCCCCCAAAATTGAATATGGTAAAAGGTCAGGGTACAGTTGGGCGTCAAATTCTATGGCAGCAGCTGTGGCCCACAAGGTAGATGGGAAAGCAGGGAGGCAGATTCAAGTGGCCTGCCTCTTAAAAGCAGCCTGCAAAGAGAAGCTTAGCCAGAGGGAAAACTTTTGAGAGCTTTAGAAGTTACCAGGCTTTGAACAACCTGTCTTAAACAATTCAGCAGCTTTTCTAGGAAAAAAAAAATAAAAAGATTTGTTAACTGAAATTAACTTAAAAGCATTGTACCTGGACTTCCAAACTTTGTTTGGGAGTTCCTGTAATATAATGGGGAATCTTCCAGATGAACCCAGTGTATGAAATGTGATCACCAAACATTTGGCTTTTAAAAATGCTAATAAGACTGAAGAAAAACAACAACAAAACAAACAACCAAAAATCTCAGTTTCTGCAAATGCTTAAATTTACAAAAGAATCCACCTTCATGGTATGATTCTCAGGAAAGTATTTGAGAAAACTGTCCATTCTATGGAAAAAATATTGGCAATTGTACATGTGCAAAAATATTTAAAAAAACAAAAAATAGAATGCTGCATTTGCCATTATTATCCCTCCACAGTGTCTCAATACTGACAACAATTGTCCTTACAAAAGTACTATACCTAAAAACTGTTGTGCTCAGTATAAAATCACTCACAACGTTGGCATTCATTCCTTACAGTCTATAGTGGCACGCTAGTGTGGAGAGAGCCCATAGAAGTCTCAAACAACAATTACAAAAGTGGAAAGAATTTTCTCCCCTTTACCTTTCTCTTAAAAAAAGCCTATTTGGAAGGAAGCAAGGAAGGGAGGAACGGAGAGAAGGAGGGAGGGAGGGAGGAAGGGAGGGAGGGAGGAAGGGAGGGAGGGAGGGAAGGAAGGAAGGAGGGAAGGAAGGAAAAATCTGACTGATGAAAGTTGACTTTTGTGCTGCAGAACAGAATAATACTCGTCACCAAAAAACAAAAGAATGAATCCCAAGGTGCTAATGAACAGATGTAATGACCAGAAAATGGCTCAGCCCATCCCCTGTGCTAATGCATCTTCGATAAAACTGTGGAACAACCACCTTGCATCCAGAGGAAGAGCCTGATATAGGGGTGAAGAAACCAGGGATTGGAAAATAACCCAGCGACTGTAGTTCTGGCATGTCTAGCGATCATATTCATTCAGGTAAACCCAGTCAGCGGAGGTATTGTTCTAATCATTTAAAATCCCAGTGGGTGCTATTAAACGATCTGAGATAGTCATGACTACAATTTAGACTACAGTTTAATGAAGATTACCAACATGTGCCTGACAGCTGTTCCTCAAAATGAAAATAAATATAGTTGGATGTAACATGAGGGGGTCTGCTTGTTCGTGTTTCTGTCCTGCCCAGCCCCCCAGCTGTTTAGTCCCAGAGAAAAATCACACACAGAGATCTCTATAAGTTATAATGCTGATTGGCCCATTAGGTCAGGCTTCTTACTGGCTAACTCTCACATCTTGATTAACCCATTTTTCTGATCTATGTTAGCCATGTGGCTCAGTACCTTTTTCAGTGGGGCAGCACACATCCTGCTGCTTCGGTGATCTGGGCAGGAGTCAGAGGAATCAACTTCCTCCTCCCTAGAATTCTCCTGCTCTCCTTGCATCATTTCCACTTCCTGTCTGGTTTTCCCGCCTACACCTCCTGCCTGGCCAATCAGCGTTTTATTTAAAACATGATTGACAGAATACAGACAATTCTCCCGCACCAGTTGGAAGGTTATTCTGCCCAACACCTGGGTGTTGGGAACCACAATGATAGCAAAGATGTGGCCCGGTTCCTTAGAAACAAGATAGATGAGGCTTATGCTTCTCTGACTAACATCACAAGCAATTATTCTCATTGAGGTTTGAGGCTTCATTCTCTTTAACCTGTTAAATAAAAGATTCCTTTTATAAAGGGTGTTGGGGAAGCACAGCACCTGTTTGTTTGTTGCTTCCTTTGCCCTTTGCATTATGGGATATTGTAGTGAACTGCCCAAGGACTCAGTGTGCCTGTGAGTCATCTCATCTAAAAAATAAGGAAGCAACGATATAGGGAAGGAAAAAGTGCCAAGTGAGTGAAGTTTTGCAAAACATGTATTGTTACCTTTAACAGACATTCCAAAGAATTCAAGGTCTTGGTTTCATGGGACACTGGCAAAGCCAGGTCCACATGTGGGCAAGGCAGAAGATTCATGGAAAAGCTCTCCTCTGGAGTTCTAGCATGAGTGTTTATCACTATTGATCTGTATGGGCAAAGACTAGCAACTGCTGCCTCCTTTGCACAGACGTTTACAGCCTGAGACTGCTTACTGCAGAAACCTCCTGCCCAGCCTACAGCCCTCTCCCTGTGCCATATGTACTAAACATATGGAGAATCTGAATTTCAGAGGGTAGAAAACTGCAACCTGGTCCAAGCTTTTACAGTAAGCGTGTCTGTGTGTTGGTTCTTTCTTTGTTCTCTTCCTGCCAGAGTTCCAGGATCCAAGTTGGACAGGTCACAGCAGAGCTCATGAGTGAATAGACTGACTACACAGGACAATTTCTGCAGTATCAAAGCAACTTATATCTGGCAATGGCAAAGATATATTTCTTTTTAGCACTTGCATTTATTTGCATGTTCACTTTTTGATTATTTTCTCCATTCCTTATTCTCAGATGTCTCCTTCATGCTTCTATTTTATCTATATAACATAAATATCTCTGTGCTAGACAAATGACATTTTAATTTATATCACCTATTTTCACATGGGGCAAAATTACTATGAGATGCCCCAGAAGACAAAAAAGTATTATTTGTTCCTTTATATATCCATGATTTAGTACTTCCCAGTATAGAGAAATAAATGTGTATTTAATGGAAGATTAACAAATGAAAGGAAATAGGATCAGAAAATGATTATATAATTTGAAATACTGTAAAGACATTCATATGATATATTAAGTAAACACTTGTCTATTATATAAGTGAATATCTTATATGAGTTTTGCATATGAACACATAAAAATGCTTTCTTTTATGAAATATTTTATATAAGATGCTTAGATTAATGGCTCAGTACATTATTGCAGACAAATTTCTGTGTTTAAAAAGCCCTGTTCATAATATATTATATTATATTATAATTATATATAATATTATTAATATATAATAATGATGTCATAATTTCTCATAATATAAATTTAACAGTGTATTGAGTTGGCAAAACATTATTTTCTATTTTTGTGCAGCAGTAACATTAAAGACAGATGAAAAATGGAGAAAAGAAAAAAGAAAGGAGAAAATGCCAGCACAAACACTAGTTGTAAATCCATCATGGACATCAAATGTCAACAAAAATAAAATCTTTCTCTAAAGAAGTTAACTTGATGTATGTTTGTATTGGTACTCAATATAGCCACACATGAAGATTAAACCTTCACATCTTGGTATTGGTGTACCACTCAAATTCAAATCGTCAAGAGGCAGAGGTGGGCAGGAGGATCATTGCTAATTCCAGTTAGGACTGATCTGCCTAATGAGCCACAGGCCTGCCAGGATGAAGAGAGATACTTTTTAGAACAACAAAAGCAACAGAAAAGTAATAATAGAACAGATAAAACAAAAACCTGGAAATGTTCTTTTCTCAGACTTCCAAGTACAGTAGGGAAAATTAATACAACACATGAAAAAATTAATATAACCAATAAAAGTAAATTGGATTTGTTTCAATGGCTGTATTTAGTGTATCCAAAATATTTAAATAATTGAAATATAATAAAGTCTTCTAATGTAACAAAGTACTTAAATTATTATACTTTGTATATATAATTGTTTCTGTTTTCTAATTTCAATTTTAATATAAATGTATCTAATCACATTATCTTCGCACCCCAAAACCCCAGAGCTCTAGAGGGATTAGATGAGTAATGTCTTATTGACCACTTCCCTACCAAACTTTCCTTATCATGCAAACTAATTTTAACTGCTTCTTTATGACTAAAAATTTCTTATCAAAAGAAACCTAAATTGCCAGGTATATTTTAGGCGGTGGAAAACATTATACTGAATGAAGTAGAAATAATCCAGACCTGAAAAGACCAATGTTGCATGTTCCCACTCATATGTGGAATTCAGCGTTGAGTATTTACATCTGTCTGTGTTTAATTTTAAATATATGCTGAAGAATTCAGAAAAGTAGAAAGGGATCATCAGTCTGGTAAGAAAAGAAAGAACTTAAGGGAGGCAGCATAGTAGAGTACAGGTGATATTGAGGGAAATATGTAATAACATTGAGGGAGGTTTAATCATAGAGATCATTAGAACATGGGGCAGAAGTAGAATAGGGGAAGGAATGGCTAATAATAAAAGGAAAAGACACAGAGAGAACATGGGTGAATGGGATGCCCAAGAGAGAGAGGAGCTATAATAGTGAGTAAAGGGGTCAAGACCCTGATGGTGATATCCACAGAGACAGCTGATCTGAAATAGTAAGAGCTCACTGACTCTGAACTGATAGTGGTTTATCCTGCATAGGACCAAATTAGGCCCACTGAATGTGGGGGACAGTTGTGAGGCTTGGGCAGTCTATGAGGCCACTGGCAATGGCACCAAAATTTATTTGGACTGCTTTTTTGGCTTTTTGGAACCCATCACTTTTTAGGGATAACTTGTTCAGCCTAGATATAATTGGGAGGAACTTAATGGTTCCTCAAAGCAATGTGCTAGACTTTGTTAACTCCCCACGGGAAGCCTTATCCTCTCTGAGGGGTGGTTGGGGGTTGAGATGGAGGGGAAATGGAGGGAACGGGAGGCTGGGATGAAGTGGGAACTGAGATTGGTATGTAAAATGAGAAAATATAGCTTTTAAAAAATAAATAAATAAAAGAAAGAAAGAAAGAAAGGAAATAAACGAATAAAATCTTATCTAGAATTGCTTGACTTTCCCTTTGCCAAAACTTTCTGATTCTTTCTCTACAAAAGGATTCATTAACACTCCTCTTACTAGCTTGATTCTTCTTTTTTTTTTTTTAAATACAACTTTCTGACCAAGATCAAGTTGGTGAAGAGAGTGTTTCTTTGGCTTCCATATTCATGTCACAGTCAATGACTTAGCAAAGCCATGGCTAGAACTCATATGGGAATCAAAGCAGACAGATGAAGAAATGCTGGCTACAAGCTTGCATCCTGGGACCTAATTGATGTATTTGGTCTAGCCCAGAATCCTCTTGCCCAAGGGTAGCAGTGCTCCCAGTGGATTGGGCATCATGCACTAAAGAAATACTCCTTGTCCAAGTTATGCCCACAGGTCAGTATGATGGAGTCACTTTTTCAGTGCATGTTCCCTCTCCCAGGTGATTTTAGTTTGTGTTAAGTTGAGAAAAACTAACCAACACTCTCATTTAACGTCTAATTTGCAGAGGTGTCTCCTCCACTCCTTAGTTAACCTTAGAACCACTCCAGAAGGTCTTAGCAGTTGTTCACTGAAACATTTAAAGATTGTATTTGGCTCCCAGTTCTCATGATTGTTTTGGCTCTGATTCCTGAGGACGTCCCTTGATATGTTATGCACAAATTGACATTGTTGACTAACTTTGGGCTTATAATGGACTGCAAAAGAGAGGCACAATTCCTAATACTACTATTTCCACAAATAAAGAGGGGGATTCATTGATCCTGCTGAGAAAACATCGAGCACTCAGAAAATCCAATTCACTTAAAAGAATTAAGTCTGTGTAGTTATTCAGCCAATTCTTTTTATTTTGAGAAAGGACAATATTCTGAAAGTGCTTTGAAAACACTTTAATTAAAACATTTACATTGACTAATGCTTTTTCTCTTTTATTTCTGTGCTTGCCTTTCTCTTGACTTCCCAATGAAAAATCTAGTGAAATGTGAGTACCCCGGAGGCAAGTGATTCTCTTAATCAATTCAAATAAACATTTCAAAGGAATTCATTAAAATAAAATGATGCCCCTTAATAACTGGTCAATTTATTCTGTCCTATGTTAGCAATTAAAAGACGAATTATGTAAGCTATTGTTTTGGATTCTATTCCATGTAGGAATATAACACAAGATTTAAGGATTCAACTACAAATAGTATTTTTTACAGATATAGAAGCAAAGACTTTCAAAATCAGGGCATCAGCAAATTCTATGATTAAAAAGGCAACTTCTTCATTATATATAGCTATCTTCAATCTACGTCTTAATATGGTAGTATAGTCAAAAAGGCATGGATCCATTTTTGAAAAGCACCTATGATTCAATCATCAAGCCAAAGAGCAATTCACAATAATATCATAAAAGTCTAGAATTTTTACATATGAACAAGAGAGAAAAAATACTTAATATAAAATATATTCTTTATATATATGGGCTTCATTATATACAGAAAGGATACAAGACTTGATTCTTGCAGTAAGATTTGACTTATTCACTACTGTCTTTATTAACTTGAACATTTTTTCAGCTTCATTTTTCTTTGCACAAAGCAAAAATGAATGATAAATATGTAAAATAGTTACATAACAAATAGATTATGCTAATTTAGTTTTGGTGGATATTTTTGTGTCTTCAATGCTTTTTGACAATATGAGTTCATGTCAAATATTTTGTAATAAAATGGGTTTGTAAATAATAAGCCTTTGGAAGCAAAATTAATATAATTCACAAACCAGTTTCTTTTTTTTCAATAAATAATATCCATTTTCTCTGTTTTTCTTCTTATAAAATGTATGAAAAGCAGAAATACAGAAGTTACTGTTAGATTTTCTATCCTAAAATATAGTTTATACAACCAAAATAATGATTTCACATCATTTTTGACAGCAAGTGTATAATGATACTACCTTAAAATGTCCACTTTATGCTGGATTTTGTAATGAAGATCTCCTATGGGTTATCAGACACTACCACTGAACATTTTTACTAATATTTTCATAAAACAGAGATATTAGAAGCAAAATGTTACATTACTGGCTTTTCATAATAGTTTTACATTAGAATATTGGAGATATTAATATAAAGATAGGTCCACACTTTTGCATTATAAATTCCATATTTTATTGTTGTTTATTTGTATTTCAAGGTATTTTCATGTTAATGTGACAATACTGATAATACTAGGTGCAATTATTATGTTATGAATAAAATTATGTATCAACATCTGGAGTATGTTCAAATAGTGTGTATAGAGACCCAGCTGTGCCAGGCTGCAGCTATCTGGAGTATTAATGACTTAGGATGTTCCTGAATATCCTTGGTTATTTTGTCCATAAAATTTCCCAACATATTATAGATTTAAAAAAAAATTCACTGTAATGTTGGATCATTATTTTGACCTCTTGCTGTTTGCTTAAGGTAATCACTGATATTCTAGTTTGCAGAGAAGTTTCTGTGGTATTGAATCCTTTACAAATTGTCTCCATCTGAACATAATCCTCTGGTTTCCAGGGACCTACTGCTAGTCCCTACTGCTGAGATCTCTATATGTCACCAGTAAAGACTATGTCCATGTAATTTCAGTCCTGTCTACTAGTTTCTTTGGTATCAGAACACTACAAAGCTATAGTAAGTCTTCAGTCATCAGGACTGTTTTATTGTTCTGTCTACTTTTTAAAATATTGAAAGATAATGACAACTTGTAATAATTTTACTTCCTAAAGAGCTTAAATTTTAGACAATCTCGCTATAAATTTACTTTTACTATATTGTTACATTGTTCTTTTATTTAAAGGTAGTTATAAATTGATGAGCAGTTGCAACTTCTTTAAAAATTGTTAAGTTTTATCTATAGTCTTCCTCTCTCTCTCTCTCTCTCTCTCTCTCTCTCTCTCTCTCTCTCTCTCTCTCTCTCTGTCTGTCTCTCTCCCTGCTCTTTCAGTGAAGAGGTCCTAGGAGGTGTTCATGCTCCAAGCTTCATAGCATGTGTATGAACACCACAGCAAAACTTGAACTTGAGAGCTTCAGATTTCTCTCCCCACTGTGCGTAGACAAGAAGACTCTACCATAGAGCAAAAATATTTCAGAATCCATTACTCATAAATTCAATCATCAATATTTTTCTTCAAAAATTAGGCAGACTGTAATACATGGCAGATATTCATTCTGAAATGATCAGCACCTACCTTTGGTCATGTGTATAGTATAAATGTCATACCTGCCAATTATAAATAACTTTATTAAACAAAATGTGGATGTGATCACCATTGAAAACAAAGCCTTCCATCTCTTGGGAAATTCCAAGAATTTGGAGACTATCTCTAAAATGCAAGAAGACATAGGCTTTTATTGTTCTGTTCCTATAAAGTATAGCAGTATATTTGAGGTAAGTTAAAAACTTATATGTACCTTAAAATGTTTTGATACTACGAAATGGAATTATTTTCAATTTAAGAAATGAGGGAAAAGATATGACATTTTTTTCAAATTATATTATTCTGTATATTTTAAAAAGCAGTTAAGGTTGTGGAATCAAGGTTTTATAAATACCATTTAATAAGTAGGTTGTTAAAATAAGATCTTTAAAAAGATAGTATAAGCTCCAATTAATAATAATTATTATTATAATAATAAGTCCTTTCTCACTGTTTTGGATCAGAAGCAACTTTGATCCTAGCTAAAGCACAAGCTAGCATCTGGAAGAGAAGGGAGACAGGAGGAATTGGGAGGAGAGGAGGAAAGGAAAACTGTGGTTGTGATGGATTGTAGGAGAGAAGAATCTATTTTTCATAAAGACTATCATGTTCTTCTCTGATTCAAAGTTTCAGTATTATCATTTGAGCCATCCAAGCAGAAAGAGTATAACTGTAATTAGTTAATATGGCAAGTTACATTACATCTAAGGCACTTTACCTACATCAAGTATATGCTATTTCATATCTGTATTTTCTAGCCCTTATATAAAATTGTGCAACACTGATTTCAAAAGTATGACCTGTTTTCCATTTTTCTTACCTTAATGAATGACAAACATACCCACTTGATTTTATGAACAAAACCCCATCATTTTTTACTCTTTTCTACAAATCCAACCCATCATCAGTCTTTTAAAACTATACTCCAAAGATAAGCCCGCTGTGTTAGCATTTGCTCAGTTTGTGATAGTCTCATACATAATCTAATAACCCAATCACTAGAAAACTGCATGACTTCATTGGGAACCCCAAATGGAATACAAGTTATAGGAAAAAATGTATATATAAACAAAATATGCAGATCTTGGAAGAAAGAAGTTTCCTCAAAAATCGTTTGCTTGCATATATGAGATTTATATATCTCTTTTCTTGGTAATTTTAAACTTCATATATTCCCAAACATATATGGATATTACATCCTATACATTATCTCATTAAGATTGTTATATAGCACTGATAGGAACTATAGTCAATGCAAGTTTTTGATATTATTAAGGAAAAATTCCTCTGCCTTGTGTTCAAGAATTAGCCTTTCAGATTAATTCCTTAAAGGGTATATGTTATAAGAATTCAAACTGAAATGGCAAAAGTGATCATGGAATTTGCCAAGGCACTTTATAACTCTTCTCAGAAGTCAGATACTTTGGTAAAATTAGAAGAATATGATGATATTCTCCCTTTGTCTCTGCACCAAATGACACTGTTAAAGAAATAATGGAACAGTGATTCCAAAGTCGCTGAGGCAGTGGCTGGAGCTCTATCATCTCAGCTAACTGACAGCCAGTGAACTGTACTGAAATTAAATCCACATCTTATCGCTTGGCGTGCACCAGATATGAGCTGAAGCTGAGTTCTCATAATCAACTCAACTCTGGCCCAAAAAGGTTACTTATCTAATATTTAACAAGTTTTGAAGGACAAATAAATTTTAGGTAGATTTTTAAAAATATATATTCTGACCATTCAATGATGCAAATGCTATGGATACCAACTTTTGGATCTCTTATTTTAAATAACAACCTTCATATGATAGTAGTTATAATTCACACATTTGTGGTTAAGAGCAGCAACATAAGTAATTTTAACTTTTAATACTAAAAGCAGACTTGTCATGTGTCAGGCACTCGAATTCCTCTGCAAGGGTGCTGACACAGTACTGTGGAGTCTGTCTGCCTTCTCTCTGAACCCCTGGTTTATGATGTAAGAGTGATGAGGAGCACTGAAGTCTCAAAGGGAAAGGCCATCTAGGCTGTGTCCCCAATGAAGCAAAAGTCCTGGAAACGGAAATTCCCGCACAAACCCTGGCATGCAAGCCTTCATCTGCTTGATGTAGATGTACATCAACATCAGAATGTAGATTTGTCTCCCTTATTCATGACAGTTTTATTTTGTTACTTCCTAGACCTAACTCCAAATGAAATAGAACATACTGTGATGATAATGACATTTAGATGACGCTACTCTGTGTGTGAAATAAGTAAGTAAAGTTTGTTGACAAGTGAAACATAGAAATAAAAAATATTACTGATACATTGACTTGGTACATCGCTTGTTATATTCTATAAAAGTACTGATTATCAGTTGTTTTAATTTTTGAAGAAGAATCACAATTACCGGTAATCTGAGACTGCTTCCTTGACATATATTCTCTATTTCGTCCTGTTTCCCTCTGATATGCAAATACATTTCATTATTATTGTGGTTATAATTTTAATATATACATAAGTATATGATATTTAGTGTCTTTTGTTTATTTGAGGCAATCAGTAAACCCTCTTTGGTTAGTGCAATTATACTTCATGTACTAAATATATTCTAAGCTTCAGATATGAAAAAGCCACACACTTCTGTGTTAGTGATAATGTTAGAGTAGAGAAAGTGTGAGACACCCTTTCCCTGGAATTATGTTTGGAAATCTTCAGTGTTAATCACAAGAGAATACAAAGACAATCCTAACTACTGGAATACCTACATTCTAGCTCTTTACTTCCTCATTAGAAAGAAAGGACACAGAGAGGAAGGACAGAAAGACAGCGAGAAGAGGAAATTAACGTCATTGCTTTTTGTAACCAGTACACGTGTGGTGGCAGTGGGGTGTTGCATAGGAAAGATTTTTAAAAGCTAAATGTTCATGCTGTTAAAAGATTACATCATACTTTAGCCAGAGGAGAAAAAATGAAGACAATGATCACTATCTTTTCATTAGCAGAGAAAAATATAGAGCTCAATAAAAATCAATAAAGAAAATAAAAAAATATTTTTCTCCCCAGTAGTTTTCAAAAGCAGAACACAGACACAAATAGATTCACAAACAGAACTTTATTTCTTCATGAATTGTGCAATTCATTTGAATTTTGTTGTCTTATTTATTGTTCAATTTTGTGTCTTTCCTATTTGCTACTGAAGGTTGCTTTATAAAGTCTTTCAAAAACACAACGTAATGAGTACTTCAGCTTCTTCTTTATTGCCCACCAGGAACAATGTTCAAGAGAATTCAGGGAAACAGCCTTTTATTACCTACTGTCATTTAATGATAAACTGGGGTTTTGTTATTAGGTGGAATTGAATGTCTTTTTCAATCAGATATGGAGAGAATATAATTCTTGTGAGTAAATAACATTTAACTAAGAAAAGAGTGCAGATACACTTAAATTACAATTCTCAAAGCAAAACAGTAGCATTTTATCTACACATAGAATAGAGATGTTGAAATTAAAGTCACAGTTAACTGGTATTTTAAAAAAATAGTAAAGTAATATTTATTAAACACTATACTCAAACTATTCAGGACTATGTCTAATAAATGTATTATTTATGTTTATTCTGCATTTATTTTATTTGTGTTGTAAATGGAATTGCTAGAGAGGCAATTAAACTTACTTTTTTTGGTTTTGGATATCAAATTAACTAACTTTAGAGTGTTTTTAAAAAGGGAAATAAAGAATTTCGAAACAACAACAATAAACAAACAATAATAATATACAGGAGATTAAGGGACAATTTGTAAAAGGTATGCTTTCCATAATATTATTTATTATGGAAGATTATGAGAGATAACATTGAATTCATTCAGATATTATGTTGATAGGAAATAGATTAATAGTAACTTTTTTATACTTTTTCTAATTTTTTATTCATTTTACATATTTACCAAAGCTCTCCCTTCAATCCCCTTTCCCCTTCTTCCCACCTCCAATCTTCTCTTAAGAGAGGGTCATGCCTCCCATGACGATTCAACAAAACCTGGCATATCAAGTTGAGGTAGGACCAAGTCTCTCCCCACTGTATCACAGCTGGGCATGACAATCCACCATAGTGAATGGGTTCAAAAAGGTAGTTCTTGCACCATGGACAAATCCTTGTACCCTTCCAGAGTCTCCATAAATATACCAAGCCACACAATTGTCACCCAAATCCAGAGGTCCAAGTTTAGTCTCGAGCAGGCTATCTAGCTGTCCCTCAGAGTTCTTGAGCACCCGTGAACTTGGTTCAGCTGTCTCTGTGAGTTTATCCATCATGATCTTGACCTCTTTGCTCATATTACTGTTTCTCTCTCTCTTCTACTGGACTACGGAAGCTAGGCTCAGTGCTTAGCTGTGGATTTCTGCATCCACTTTCATCAGTTACTGGATGAAGGGTCTATGATGACAATTAGATTAGTCATCAGTCTGATTACAGGAGAAGGTCAGTTTGGGCACCCTCTCCACTATATTTTCTTAACAATAATAAACTGCCAAAATTGGAAGAAAGAGGATGAATTATCAAAGCTATTCTGTTGAGTGGTGGTGGAGCACTCCTTTAATCCCAACACTCAGGGAGGCAGCGACAAGCCGGTGTCTGTGAGTTCGAGGCCGGCATGATCTGCAGAGTGAGTTCCAGGACAGCTAAAGCTACACAGGGAAATTCTGAATTGGAACAAAAAAGCTACCCTATTATGAAAAATGTAGAAAATATTTACTTCTTATCTTATCTGAAAATATTCTGTGTCTGTATGGACTCTTGTTAATATTTGAACTTTAAGTTCAAATTTAATGCCTTAATATTTAATAAAATTGTCTTTTTTTCATGCTATTTTTAATAATAATGTGGCTTAAATATATAGGTCTTAAAATTAACAGAGAATGTAATCAATTTGCATGGCAATTATCAATAAATGATACATAATATTCAAACTTAGCTTTACATTATAAATGTAATGCCCTTCTTTGTGGTAGAAGTAAAGTAACGCAGAGCTGAGGCCCGTGCCTGCAAAGGAACTGGAAAATGTGCAGAAACCTGTTAACCACCCCATACACATCATATCCCAGGCTGGAATAAATTCTCCAGTGTACCCATGACTTTAGAAACGTTTCTGGTTTTCTGACACTATGCAAACACACTGAGTTTCCTCTGGAATATTCACTCTCCATTACAGCTAACCATAGCTTCAGTTTCTTTGCATCATGCTGTAAAAAAAAAAATACTCTGAGAAAACAACTCAGAGCTAAAAGTGTTCCTTTGGCTCATCGCTTCAGATTTCAGCCCATTATGGTTGGGAGGAAAATGGGCACCAAGGTAAAGCAGCTACAAGTACTATATCCTTATTTAAAAGCAGAGCTCAGTGAATTCATGCATACATGCTAGTTCTCAACTTGCTTCTTCCACACTTAAACAATCGAAGGTTCACATACAGTAGTCATTGCTCAACACCGCCTTTAGCCTAATTAATACTCACAGACATGTTCACTGGCCAATCTAACATAGATAATACATTATTAAGACTCCCTTCTGAGGTGATCATAAGTAGTGTCAAGTTGACAATTAAAATAAAATAAAGTTTATGTTCCCCCTCTGAGCAGCTATCAATTTACAAATAATTTATGGGCTAGAAGTGGAAAAACAGGAATACTGTTTTTTCTCAGAATAATGACATGTTTGGGATTAATTAAGAATTTACTCAAATAGGTAGGGACAATGAGATGTTTTAAGGAAAAAAAACAGGGAGAATTAAGTCAGTTTGGCAAATGGGTGTTTGACTATAGTGATTAACAATAGAGGTGGTATCAGTCTGAGATTCTAACAACTTCTGGACTGATGTGTGATTGAAGTACTTTTCTTGTAGCAGCCTCTGTGCCAGGATGAGTTAACAGCATCTGTAACTTCAAGCTCCTAACAGGCTGCCTACCACATTTTATGACCACTTTCTTCACAGTATTCTGGCTTCCTTTCCTTTTTTTTTAAACTAGAGATGACAACAATAACCCTTTTAATGCTGAAAACTTTCATACCCATATTTCTTTCTTATCAAAAAGATTCCAACATAAATTTTAATTCATCCTTTTTTTTCTAGTGTGCTGGATTGACTACATCATTACAAAATACAAGGAAGCTCAGTACAGTAGAAATACTGAAAGGTGAACATTCTCTTTGTTCTTTGGCACCTCACTCACTCATTCTCTGATGTTTGACCAATTGCGAATCTCTATTATCGTTTCCATTTATTTGAAGAGGAAGTTTTACCCTCTCTGAGGTGTGTTTGGGGAATGGGGTGAGTAGAAAGTGGGGGGAGCTGGAGGAGGTGAGTGGGGGAGGGAACAGGGAGTGGTATATAAAATGAAAAATATTGAGAGACAGAGAGAGGGAGAGAGAGAGAGAGAGAGAGGGAGAGAGAGAGAGAGAGATCTTCTTTGATAGGGGGGCTAGGCTTATGCTTATCTATGTTTAGAAGAATGAATATGGATAAGAAGAAACTATGTTAGCTTCAGAATCTGGCAGTAGTAAGTCCTTCTATTATATCTATGACCTACTTAAACTTAGACAGTCGACTAGTGTTTTGAGAACCATATACAAATTTTCTCTAATTGAGAAGACCTTTAGTCCAGTTAGAGAGCTATTGGCTGCCCTCAAGATAAAGGTGACAGTATTTCACCACTGTGTAAATGTTGCTAGTCTGTCCATTTCTGTTGATCATAGGCTTAACAGCTTGGTGTTGGAGAAAATTGTTTGTTCATTCCTGGCTGCTCAGTCCTGAAATTATCACTCAGAAACTATATTATTTACAATACTTTTTGGCCAACAGCTTAAGCATAATGAGATCTATCTCTAATATCTTTGGTTAGCCTATTTCTATTATGTTATATTTTAACATGAGGCTCATAGTCTACTGGCAAGGTTCCAGCTAGCAGCTTGTATCTTTTCCTCTGGAGGCTCTTTGGCATCTCTTTGACTCGCTTACTCTCTGTATACATCCTTTCCAGCCTGTCTGTATTGTGTTAAAACATTTGCTAAAGGCAGCTTCTTTATTCATTAGCCAATAAAAGTAACACATATACAGAAGGACGTCCCACACCATCTTGGTAGGCCTGTTGATTGCTCCTCTTACTTGTCAGCTTGTATAACACCTTCTGATTATGGAAGAAGCACTTCTTAGAGAGGAGCCTTACAAATCAGTTCCAGTTATATTCTTCCAAGTCAAGTGTTCAAAATATGTAGCAATAGGACGTTGCCTTCATATACTGAGATTAGCAGCTATATTCATGTCTGTATTACATTGGGGTGCTCCTGGACTTTCCTGACCTAGAGCTGGAGAGGAGGCTTCCTCTGCTTTGGCCTGGGTTTTCTGATGAGCAGTCTATGGCTCTTGAGGGAAACATTATCACCACAAGCGGTGTGCCTTCATTTAAACTATATAATGTTTACATCTGCATATATATTTGCACATATACATATATGTGCATATATATTTGCACACATATGTGCACACATGTATATTTGCATATATATATATAAGCATATACATGCTTTTATAATGTAATTTTAGGTAAATGTCAAATAATATAATCTCTTTATTTAGTTATTTTTCAAACTTCCTCTTCATTCTTTTGTAAGCCCCATTCCTTCTTTATTGTCATCCTTTTCTTCATTTACCGCCCGATTTCTTGCCTTTTTTTCTTTATAACACTTGTGTTTCTCACTTGAGAATTCCTCTTTCCTTTCACCAAGTTCCTTTATATTTCCCTGGCTTCTGTCTTCCCCACACCCACGGTTCAGGTAAAATGTAGACATAGAGGTCATAAAAACTCTAATATCCAGAGTTCCAGGACAATGACTATTAGACAGTGTTGCAAAGGCACGGCAAGGAAAATGTAGTATGAATTTTCAACTACATGGTTAGCTGAACAAGACTAATATAATGATGACACCACTATGTCCCGATATGGGCAGGGTCATTTCCACATGACCTCATTGCCGCATGAAGAGCTGAATGTGGTTAATTGTTGCTGAGAGAGGGGTATTCATTCTCCTCCATGGAAAAGCTCCTACTTAGCAATTGTTAGGTAATTTATAGTTCTATTGATCTACTAAGAAGAATCACATTACTGTTGTGTTTCTATATATCCTAGAAATTATTCAGATTACATTAATATGAACACATATTCACTGTTAAATAACTTACACAATTGGTCAGAGATCTCATTAACCTATGATTTTCTATAGCTCAAGTTTTCCACACAGTGCTTTACACACACAGTAAGTTTTAATAAGTTTCAATATTATTGTTATTAGTAGTAGTATTACATGTTATTAAACTTTTCATTTTATATGGTCATATTTTTATGGTATTATACACATAAAAGTTTTTTAGAGAATATGTATTTTATGTTGATATTCACCATTATTTTTTAATAGATTATGCACAAGGAGACCTTGGTTGGAATGGCTTTCTGAGTTTGAAATGAAATACATAAATTGAAATAGAAGTTTAAGTTCAATAATACTTAAAAGATAATTTCCTGATAGACAAATTTCTGATAGGCTATATCATACATTTATTAACATACATTTTTATACATTTAAGAGTAGATATCGCCATATATAAAAATAAATTTAGGATCACCAATGAAAGAAATGATAAAGAGATGCTGTCAGTGAAAATAATATGTTAAATTGAGTCTTCCTGCTGTAAAAAGGGTCATAATAACCAAAGTAGAGGAAAGTACTCAAGGATATTTACTAAGTTCTAACTAAAATAATAGCTATTTTAACTTGATATAAATTTTGACAGTTCCTGATATAAAATATATTATAACCTGATCAGTTCTTATGTTACACACACATACACATGCACACACACACACACACACACACACATTATTTTTCATATCTGATGATTTGGCACTGGACGACCAACCTGCTCCGTGCTTTCTTTAGTTGCCTGTAGTTCATGGCATATTGCATAGGGTTGATGCCTCATGGACTTTTCCCAATCATCTTTGCCATTTCCATTGGTAATATTTTGTTCAGCTTTTATTTGGATAGTCATGTTGGTGAGATTTTATGATTGTAACTTCTGACATTTTAAGACACAATCTCACATAATACCCTGTTTTACTGGCTCTTGCATTATTTTTGCTACCTTTTCTACAGTATTCCTTGAGCTCCAGATGCTAGGGTGTTTTGTAGAGGTATCTGCTGCTACTAGGATCCACAACTCTGCATTTTGTTTGGTTGTTTTTTTTCTAGTGTTCTCCATGAGTTGCAATGAGTAGTTTCTTTGACAAGTGCTATAGACTAAAATTGTCTGTATATATACCAACAAATGTTTATGGACTCTTGTCAGGGATCTTCTTGTTTGTGTAAAGAGGTGATTGTTAATTCTCCAATAACCATGACTTCACTAGCACTGAGCAGTTAGCTAAATTTCAAAGGTTTAGTACCAAGTGGTATTAAGTCCAATTAGAGAGCTATTGGTTACTTGCAAGTTGTGGAATGTGGAGGTTGAAAAATGCCAGCCCATTTCCACCTTGCCTGATGGTCAGAGAGTTTGGAGATCAGGAAGCATTAGTTACATGTTCCAACTCAAGATGTGATTGCTTCGTTCTTTTGAAATTAAAATAGCTCATTTTACTAAGTCCGTGTCATCCTGACAGGTGGTCAGGATATACAAATAGACATCTTTCTTAATTTGAACTTTTTTTTCCCAAATTCCCACTCTCTCGCCTCCTCCCACTGTCCTCCCTCTCCCTCCACAGACCCTCCCACCCCACCCCTTCCAATCTTTAGAGAGGCCATGACCCCTCCCTGTGTAAAGTCACAGGCCCTCCCTACTACATCTAGGTTGAGCAAGGTTTACATCTATAGGGAATAGGATTCCAAGAAGTTGGTACATGCAGTAGAGACAAATCCCAGAGTCAGTATCAGTGGCCACACATTCTGCCTCAACTGTCAACCTTCTTCAAAGGGGTTTGGTTGTTCCCATGCTCGTTCACTCCCAGTTCAATTGGAGTTGGTGAGATACCATTAGCTCAAGCAAACTGTCTCAGTGGATGAATTCCTCATGGTCTTGAATTCCTTGCTCCTTCTTTTGTAACGATGAGGTCACCTGAGCAAGGGTGGTCTTCAGTATATGTGATCAAGAGCACCTTTGCTACATAGACAATAGAATGCTAATAATTTGATGTCTCAGAGAAATAAAGTGATTGTGCGATTTATCATTTATATCATATTAATAAAGTCTTTTGTTACCACCACCCCCCGTTTATGTTGGGTATAAAAGTTGAATAAAAATAAACACGAGTCAATTTCATGATTTCAGTCACTGAAATGTCTTCCAAATATTTTCTAGGTTTTCTGTCTTATTATTTATATGTGTCTTCTCATTCTTTACTTATATCTCTAAAATTCCCATGTCTCTACCCTGGTAAGAAGTACCTTGTCAAGGCCAGTCCTCATCAGAGGGACACTACCATACTAGTATGTGTATCATGCCATGCTGGTTGCTGATGGGTATTTTGATACTTGAAAATATTTTTTTGTGTATATGGATGCTTTACTACATGTGTATTATGTGTGTCACATGCTTGCAGTGGGACAATGGAGCCACATGAACTGCATTTACAGACTGCTATGAGAACTAAACCTAGGGATTTGGTAAAAAAAAAAAAAATCAGCAAGTGTTATCCACAAGTGGATATCTGCACATGTGTGCCATGAGGCAGCAAACCCTATGACCCATGCAAATATTTACAAGCTCAAATTTCATATTCCATTTATATCAATATTATATTATGAGAATTTCCCATTTTATAAGAAATCTAGCTGTCTTGACAACGGCAGCTCATCATATGGAGTTAGTCTGCAGTTTTCATAGCATAGGATCATGAGAAATAGAGATTTATAGGTCCTCAAAAAAACTGAGATTTAATGTATACCTCTTCTCTGGGAAAAAGTCCTGAGCGCAAAAGCAAAACAGACAAAATAGATGGAAAAAACTTTCTTCTATTTTTAAAAATATTGATGGTAGCTATCAGTATCCATAGTATTTCGTTATGAAATCATTTTCCTTCTGTTTTCATGGTCTACATGTATATTTTGTTTTAGTGTGTCTGTTTACTTTAAGGATTGTTTGAAAGCAATAAACATGTCTCCAGGTAACATTCTTGTGAAAGCCAAAGGATTTTCACAATAAAAATGTATTAAAGAAACTTTGTCAGTATGTTTTACTCTTTCTAAAGTTAAAGAAAACAAGTGGAAATGAGAAATTTTGGAAGGTCATATGAATAATGTAAAGTTTTAAAATGTGTAAAATAAATACATGACATTCTCAACATTTACTTACAGCATTAGTGAGGATAACTTTGAAAACACAGTGCAGTCTTGTGTCAAAGTGTGGAAGTTTGCAGGATCATCAAGATCCGATGGCTTGGGGTTTCAGGTGAGACCTCTATTCCTGGTCTCTGGGTGCCCACTTTTCCTTCGCCATGCCATTCCCCTATGCACATTCACAATGAAATTGGAAACAGAAATAAGCACTCTGGTTTCTTAGATAAGGATACTAATCTTGTTCATATTTTTCCTTCCATTATGATTTCATTCAATAATAAGTCTCTCCTTAAAGGCGTCATCTCCACAGATAGCTATAATGGCTGTTAGGGGTTTGACAATAATATTTGAAGGGATGCAGATTATTAGCGTATAACCATTTACAACACTGAACTCCAAAGAAGAAAAATTCTAGTAGCCAACGTATAGATTGTATGATTAAATCAATGACTTACATAGGCATTGAAATTACAGAAATTATTCACTAAAATTTGTTCTTCAATAAGATGAACCCAAAGGACAATTACTTTGATCCACTTTATGAAGCAATATTCATATTATGGTTATCTTGGAATACTTCATTTATTTATTTATTTATTTGTATATATTTATTTGTGTGTATGTAAAACAATTTCTATTTTACTCCTATTAAACTCTTAGTCTTAGCCACTATATCTGTCTATATAAATATTTTGTTTAATGTAGTAAAATCTTGTGTAGAAAAAGGAAATATTGTATCAAATAATTTTGTCTTGTACAATATATGCTCCATGCCTTTGTTTGGGATTCTGCTGCTGTGATAAACACCATGACCAAAGGTAACTTGGGGATGACAGGGTTTATTTGGCTTATACTTTAAGATTACAGATCGTAATCTAAGTATATCAGGGTAGGAACTAAAGAAGGGCAAAAACCTGCATGCAGCAGTTGATCGTGAAGCTACAGAGGAATGCTGCTTCCCGGGTTGTTTCACATCTGCTTTCTTATAGAAATGAGTCCTATCAAACCAGGGGTGACACCACCCACAGTAGGGTTGACCCACCCACATCAATCACTAATTAGGAAAATGACCTGTATGCCTTCCGACAGCACGACCAGATGGAGGCATTTTCTCAGTTTAGTCCCTACTCTCAGATGAGTCTAGCTTATATTGAGTCAGCATAAAGCTAACCAGAATACCCTATATAAATTATAAAGTGTATTGACTATAAGATAACAGTTTTCAATTTTCTTTGTATATAGAAGAACTTAACAAATAGAATATTGCAGCTAACAAAACTATTATCTGCACCAAGTTTTGATTTAATTCTTTGAAATTTTACAGTGAATGGAGTTTGTCAGTTATTCTGATTAGCTAATTTAACAGCATTCATTTGATAATATTTGTAAATATCATGTGTATAAGTGCAGTTCATTACAAACACAAAATATTTATGCAAAGTTATTGTTTCAGTATATCTTCTTACAAAAATTATCTGATGACTAATTTGTCATTGGAGGATAATGTTAACATGAAGAGCTCCCTCATTCCTCATATTAGAATTAACAGAAATGAGTTTTAATACTCTGTATCTCAGGGCTATTTAATAGAAAATAAATGTTCTTGATTTTCAGTCAACCATGAAAAATATTTGAGCGGTGTACAAGGCATCCTCCACAGAAGCATTTTCCATAATGAAGAATCATTATAAAATATTCTCAGGGTGGCAATAATATAGAGAAATCATTTCGTTTTTCTTTGAAATTAGTTTAGTTCTTTTACAGGAGAATAATCTTGTTTGTCATATGTAGTAACGGGATGTTACCTCAATAATTAACTGCAGGGAGAATAGAGGTTCTCCAAGAAGAAAAAAGGGTATGTATAATACAAAAGATACAGAGAATGGAGTAATAAAGGTGCCATTGTCAATATTATTGTCTCAATTCATTGTAGTCCTTATAACTTAACCAATGGCTACAGCATACCAGTTCAAAAATTACTAATGACTCTATTAAGATATTGGTATTTCAAAGTTAAATTTCAGTCTAGATTTTATCTCTTCCTAATACTTTCATAATCTGTGGGTGTATATCCCAAATTATCCTCTATTGTTCTCATGTAGAAAATCAGATCTGGATGGCTCTTCTGTAAGATACAAGCATATATGATCCATATTGGCAGATGTTTGGAGGCAATAAAATAGTTGGTTGAAAATGACATTCCATACAAAGGCACTCATTTATAAATTGGGAGATAATTGGAAGATTCAACTCCTTCCAATCTCCACAGAAAGCATGTTCAGACAGAAGCTCATGTGTTTAACATGCAGTGCTGTTATGTTTTTCAGGCATTAAAAATTGCAAGAGGTGAAGACTGTGTAAGGGATGGTGTGTACAGGAAAGCACATTTGTTTTTTCCATTAAATTGTTCTCTCTTGCCAGGAATCCAGGATCAGAAAAACAAGGATCATTGACTGAATTCCCTGAAACCATGAGCTATAGAAATGTTTTCCTTCTTTACGTAGGTCTCTCTGTTATTTTGATCATTGTAATACAAAAATAACCAGTAACCAGTAATATGCAAATACTAGCAAAAAATCATCAATGTTAATTATAATAAAAAGCAGTTAAATATAGTTTAAAAGCAGTAATATTGGACTTAGGAAAGCATTTCTGCTGTGACCTGTACAGTTTGGGGGTTGTTCTCATGGGTAATTGAGAAGTTGAAGATAAATGCATAGAAAAGCTGGACCATACCCTATGTTATAGAAGAAAAGAAAACTTATAAACTCAGCCCTTGTTTTCATTAGTTGCTGGCTGAAAGTTCTATGGTGATATTTAATATATTTATCACTCTGACTACAGGGAAAGTCAGGATTGGTCCACCTCTCCTCTATTGCTTAGGGTCCTAGCTGGGGTCATCCTTGTGGATTCCTGGGAATTTCTCTAGAGCCAGGTTTCTGCTAACCCTATAATGGTTCCCTCAATCAAAATATCTCTTTCTTTGCTCTCAACTCTGTCCTTTCTCATTCTTGACTATCTTATTCCCTCAAGTTCTCATCACTCCTCTCCTTCTCCCCTCTTCTTCACCTTCTGACCCCCCTTCTCGCCCAACCCCCACGCTCCCAATTTTGTCTGTTTCCAATTTACAGGTGGATCTATATATGTTTTCTTAGACTCACATAGGAGCACTAGACTGAGCTTCAGAGATTCAATTGAAGAGTGGGAGGAATAAGAATGTGAACAAAGAAGTCAAGACCATGATGTATTCACCCACTGAAACAGTCTACCTGAGCTAATAGGAGCTCATCAACTCCAACCTGACTGGGAAAGACCAAGCATGGGGCCAAACTGGTCTCCTTGAGTGTGGTTGACAGTTGCATGGCTGGAGCAGGCGAGGGGCCACTAGCAGTGGCACCAGGATTTATCCCTACTGCATGTACTGGCTTTTTGGGAACCTATTCATTCTCTTTGGATGGATGCCTTGCTAGACTTTGATATGGGGGGAGGGCCTTGGACCTTCCACAAGGCAGTGTGCCTTGCCCTCTCTGAGGATTGGATGAGGTGAGGTGGGAAGTTATGTGGAGGGAATGGGGGAGGAGAGGGAATGGGAATTTGGATTGTTATGTATAACAAAAAAGGATATGTGCACGTGTGTGTGTGTGTGTTTGTGTGTGTGTGTGTGTGTGTGTGTGTGTGTGTGTGTATCAGTCCTTTTATTAGAAAGCACTGGGTGAGGAGGAGGTGGGGTTAATATAGAAAGCTGACTGAGCAAATGGATATGTACTACCTTGATGAAGGAGGAACTGAGCTAGCTAATATCAAGAGGGGAATTTCTAGAGGGGGACAATCTCAGGATGCAGCTAATCTTCAGGAGGAATCTGTGGTTGGTAAATTCTGAAAGCATTCTCAGAGTTTTTACATGAACAAGAAAAGTTTTTGCCATTCTTGTGGACCTGACCTGAGTCTGAGGTGTTGGTGTCCTTGATGTGGTGTGCTTATGTCATGAATGCTCATTCATAGAGGAGTATACTCACTCTCCACGTAGTCATAAATGGGCCTTAAACAAATCGTCATACATAATAGAGTCATGCACTCTGTATGACTATGGATATCTAAGAAGAACCAGGAGCACTTCAGGGTGTTTTAAACACATTCATTTTAGTTAATGTTTCTATAGATTAAAAAAAAACTATTTTGATCATATAATTTTATCTTCAGAACATGAAAGGACTAACAAGATAATTCCTTGTTTTAAACATTTTGTTTAATTAGTATTTTCCTTCAGAGTTATCCTAGAATTGTACATGGCCATAGATGGTGTTTGGAACTGCCATCCTCTGCTGTCCATTCTGTATTTCTTCCATCCTCTGAAAACACTTCACAAGGTCTTGGATACTTTCCAAGAGAAGTGACCCATACCTTCACTCCTGATGGATATGTAAAACTTTTTGCTACTTGTTAAAATGTCTTCCTTTTTTGATCACTACACATTAATTGCTTTCTAAAAGTAACTCTGTGAAACATTAGATAAAATTATAATGGTGTGAAATTTTGGGTGTGTCTATGTGTTTGATGTCTATGGGGTCAGAGGTATATGTGAGTAATGGCATATAAATAGAGGCCAGAGGAAAATTCAGCTGTCTTTCCTTGCACTATACCATGCTTGAGATAAGTCTCTTCCTGCTCATCAGAACACAAGGCCAAACTAGTTGGTTTTGGGCCTTCTTCTTTTTTTGTCTCATACCTATATGTAGGAGTACTTGGGTGACAGAGGCAAGATACCAGATCTGCTTTTTAAGGGGATTTGACCTTAGACTCATATTAGCGTGGCAAGAACTCAACACACTGTGCCTCTGACGTGTTTCTATTACTAGGAAATAAATAATACATGGTGTCCATTCATAAGCATTAACCTTGTATCAGAGGAAATAACAGAGAAAATGTAACTCACAAAATGAGAGAAGATTAATAAATTTTATGCAGACAAACACACACATGGACAAACACACACTCCTTTAATACAATAACCTTGTCAGTTTGTTTTACCGTTTCTAAAATATGAATGAAGAAAGATACACTGATAAAAGCAAATGTTCTATCTTTTATTAACTATTCTTATAATTTACATGGATATATATTAATGATGTTACATAAAAGTTCTACACTTCGTTTTACAAACATTTGGTTTAAAATAATATGCATATCAGTATAAGATGTTTGAACTGGGTAATGAGAAACCTGTTTTCAGTAATCCTACTAGCAGTTCTCAGAACCATCCAATTGAATGATTTGGAAACTTTTGTCTCAAAATTCTAAGTTTTGTTTTAAAGGACAAAGTTCTAAGGGACTTGAGCATGCAGTGGGTATATCAACATCCAGAAAAACTAGCATCCATGCTTATACTGAACTCTGCACGAGGCAAATGCCCAGAGCTGTATTGACTCTTTGGCTCAGTGTGTTGACAATGCAAAGCGATGTGGGAAGCTTAGTGCAAAGTCTTTTGGGGTTGCCAGTTTCAGACCGATGACACAGTTGCAATATAATCCAGTCATTATCTGGGGTACAATATGCAGCCTAGATTAGCAGGGCAGTTTGTTTTCTGAATGCAAGAGGCAAACAGTCATCTGTCTCTCTAATTGTTCTCATAGCTGAGGAAAATAAGAAAGAAGCACATTTCTTCCAGCAAAACATTCTGCTTCCTAGTATCATCACATCTGATTAGAAAAACATCAAACCAATCAGATTTTCTTAAATGAAGTCTTATGACTTCTACTCTCAGCAGCTGGTTGGATGTCCTCACAGAGTATAAAAACAGGAGAGTGATCTGTCATTAAAGAACACTCGATATTACAAATATGGGTCTCTTCCGATAAACCAGGCTTTGGTAACTCTAGTTATCATATGCTACAATACAGAACATTACCAGGTACCATTTCTGAACTAACGAACCCTTGGCCCCATGTTGTGTCCGTGTTTTCTTCTTTCCAATAATTCTTGTTTGATCTTTTGCTGCTCTTGGCACCAGCAGGTAAATCTATGAAATCCTTTTCCTGAGGGGTTTTCATCTCAGGAAGTCCTTTCTCACTCTTACCATATGATATAAAATAGTCACAGTGGCAAAGAAAATCCTTGCAAACATTATACACATGAGTCAAGATTGCTTGATGACAACCACACAGGCCCCTGCCCTGCCGATATTCAGTGAAGCCATCTGTGGATAAAGATGGAACAAAAGGCACAGGTTAATGTTGTAGGACTCTACAAAAGTGTTGATATATTTTCAAATCATATATATATCATAAGTAAATGTAGTTAGTTACATAGTTACATTACCCCATTATATCTAAAGATAGTACAAGACAATGAAAGGACTGAAAATTCTACTTTTAAAAATGTAATTACTTTTATATTAAGTTGATAAAACATGCAATTACGCATAGAAACTTTTAGCAAAAATACTGAAGTAAGATTGGAAGGAAATGAATGTAAAATAGAAAAGTGCCTCAAAGATTACATTTGTTATGTTTCCTCATAATAGTTGTGATGCTGCAATTGCTTTAAAGTTATTTCCATAGATATCATATGGAATTAAATGTATTATACATTCATCCTAGGCAGATACCTCACAAAAAGAATATTTTTCATGGATAGTAGATAATTACTTAATTGATACACTCTTTATTAAATGTGTTTTGCAGTATGATGCTCATTAAAATGCACATGTAGAATTTCTAAAAAGGTCCTGATTATAAAATATGTTAGTCGTACATTAAAATAAAATTTTCAAAAACTGTCTGATCAAATGTGTCCTTTGCAGTTATAATTTTAATTGATTTTTATTGAGCTCTTCATTTTTCTTTGTTAACATCCCTGTCTCTCCTCTCCCATTAAACCATCTCCCAGTGTCCTCATGCTCCCAATTTACTCAGGAGATCTTGTCTTTTTTGTTGTTGTTGTTGTTACTTCCCATGTAGATTGTATCTATGTATGTCTCTCTTAGGGTCTTCATTGTTTTCTAGGTTCCGGGATTGTGAATTGTGGGCTGATTTTCTTTGCTTATGTTTAAACATTGAGTTATAATTTTATCTTGAATAACAATGGTTTATCTTTCTCCTAATCATTTTAGGCCTTAAAAATCTAATAATTGAAATATAATTCTTGTTTTTTTAAAGCTAATCATGTTTGTTTTTGTTTTTGTTTGGTTTGGTTTTTCATTTGAAATTGTGTATTGTCCTTTCAAGGTCTGTGAAGAATTCTGTTGGAATTTTGATGGGGATTGGGTTGAATCTCATGATTGCTTTTTGTAGAAAGTCATTTTTACTATGATAATTCTATGAATCCATGAGCATGGGAGATATGTTCATTTCCACATCACATCTATAAGCCCAATTGTCATCAGAAAGGCGTGGCCCAGAAACTGATGGGATATGCAAAGACCCACAGACAAACACTAGCAGGAGCCAGGGAATCCCCATAGAAAAGGGAGAGGAATATAGGAGCCAGAGGGTTCAAGGACATCAGATTCACAGAATCAAATTATCAGGGTTCACAAGGGCTCACAGAGACTGATGCAACAATGACAGACCCAGTAGGGCTCTGAGCTAAGATCTCTGTATAGATGTTACTGTTAAGTAGGTTAGTTTACCTGTGGGACTCTTAACAGTGGGAGGGATAGGTTGTTGGGTGTCTCTGACAGTTTTACTCACTTTTTAAACCATTTTCTTCCTACTGAGGTCCCCTTACCCAGCTTTGATGGGAGGGTTTGTACCTAGTTTTATTGTAATTTATTATTCCATGTTTGGTTGGTGTCCTTGTGTTGTTAGGGGTTCACTAGTTAGGTCTCTGCCACTTAGCCCTGAAATAATTACACAGAAACTGTGTTATTTAAATCACTACTTGGCCTATTAGCTTTAGCTTCTTATTTGATAACTCTTACATCTTAATTTAACCCATATGCATTAATCAGTGCATGATTAATCACCATGAGCTTGTGGCATACCAGCAAAGTTTCAACACCTCTGTGTCTGGCTGCTCCATGGCTTCTTCCTAAATCCTCCCTTCTTTCTTCCAGTATTCAGTTTAGATTTCCCCACCTTGCTCTGTATTAGCCTATCTGGTCAAGCCAGTTTCTTCATTAATTAACCAATAAAAACAACACATAGACAGAAGAACCTCCCACACCATCCTTGAAGGGCTGCTTTTTTTGTATCTTTGGCTGATCATGAGGGATGGGGAGCTTGGATGACTGTAGAAGAAGAGAAAACTGTCGTCAGGATGTAATGTATGAGAGAACAATAAAAATAAGAGTTAAAAATCCTTCATTATCTATTCTCTTAAAGAGAAGGATCTTTTGCAGGCTTTCTGGTCATATATAATGTACTATCTGTTTATCTCCCCAAATAATGTTTTCCAATTTATTTTTTGCTCACTAAAACTTGGCATGAGTTATTACTCCAGCTCTGACATATGCTGATTTTTAAAAAGGTAAATAATTTCTGCATATTTATTTGCTTAACTTCCTTCCTCTTTTTAGACCATTTTCAACATTATATTTAGAGCCTAAAGTTTTCTACGTAGTCCATGTAGGCTATATCACAGTGATGAATATTTCCTCTGCCAAATATATTATTATTATGCTTTAAACATTTCATATTTTTGAGATCAATTGATGTGGAATGTTCTTTTGCATGCTGGAATTGTGTTTTATTACCACTGGTTAATAGAGAAGCTGATTTGGCTTATGTCAGGGGAGAATAGAGTTAGGTAGGAAATCCAAACAAAGATACAGAGATAAGGAAGGTGGAATCAGAGAGACACCAGCAGATGCAGGAGAAGCAAGATGTTAAGTCATAAGACAAATTATGGTAAAATATAGAATAGTAGAAATGGGTTAAGTTGTAGGAACTACTAAATAATAAGCCTGAGCTACTAGCCAGTTTGTTATTAATATTTAACCCTCAAAGTGGATATTTGGGAACTGACAGGCAGGAAAGAAACCTGCACTTATGATCTTTTAAACAGTGAAAAGAGATTATATTTTGTTATTTGAACTAACTTAATTTATATATCCTTAAAACTCCTCTTGTTATTTCCTCAAGCATTATAAATTTCTTTGTGGTGACCAGAAAAGACTGGTCACAGATTCCATTAGTACAGTCAAGTGAAGGTGTATTTGTGGTATCAGGTTTTTTAGTTACTTTTGAACAATTCCTCTTTATATATTAGGTCCGTATAAATTTCACTCCAGCATGAGGGAATAATGATGATACTCAATTGATATATGTAACAAACATCTACACATGCCCTACGGCATAAACATTCCACATAGTAGTGGCAGTAAGAAGACAATGTGCTTTTACCTAGGTCAGACATAAATGATAAATTTAATTTGTTGCTAGAAACACATATTTTCAAACCAAGTGCAAGGGTTGAGCTCAGTATTAAATGGCACAGTAAAATTCACTAACCTACATATGTGCCAATATGTGTATATCTTATTCCTACAGCAAATAATGATACAGTTATAGCAATTGTTATAATTCTATCTAAGGTAGCACATTTTTCAAATGTATGTATTCTTGGATATTTTCAAAGATTATAGGACTAGCCCTTTCGGGGGCTACACAACAGATTTCATTCTCTTTAATATGTAAATGGAGCAAAAGTGACCAGCCTCATTGGACAAAGGTAGACTGGAATAATGAACATTTCCAAAAGGTAATGTAAATAAATGTAAATTTATTTGTCAGTGTCTGGGAGGCTTCTCCTGATAAGTACTAAAAACTCTTAAAAGTCTAAGAGATGAAAAGATATAACAGCAAAATATTTAATTTAGTATTTTTCTTTTGTGTTTAAGAATTGTACCAGATATCAAAGTAAATTATTTAATTTAATAATTTTAAAATTTAAATTTACTATATCAAAACAAAAATGTAATGAAAGTAATCTTCTGTTTGTAAAATCCTATATGACTCAGAGATTTAAGAAATGGTGAAAAAGAGTCTTCAGGAGACTTTTACCTGTTATTAGCATTGACATTTTGATTTCAATTTTAGTGGAATGATGAGCACAATGATACTTTATTATAAATATTTAATGAAGATATTACATTATATTTTTATGCAACTATATATTCCATTTACATAACGTTCCTTTTTAATTTGTACTCTGTTTCAACTTCATACCACGCAAGTGGGACTTTTTCCTAACAAATAAAGTGTACTGCATTCACACTATAAATGCTGTGGAAACACTAGGGACTTAGTAAAGTGAAGCATCAAAATATATCCTGGAGCATTTTAGTGAAATAATATATAAAAAATTCATTCCTGCTTTCTTTTATAGCCGATGCTGTTTGGATAAATAATCCTTTTGAAACTGGAGTAAAATGTGGAATGTCAATAAATTCAGTTCTAGCAGTGTTCTTCTCACCCCCCCCCCCCCACCAATATCTTTTCTTTACTTCTCTAAGTCAGGCAAATATATAGTTTTGCTTTTGGAGAAGGAATTATTCACAATGAAGTTGTCTTACCCAACAATTGAACGTAAATGCTAATCTAACTGAATGAGGTCTCTGAGATGAAAACATTACTAAAGATGGATTATCAATGACGATATATGAAAATATCATTAATGTATGATTATTAAAATTTTCAGATAAAGTTTTCTCTATTTGTATGACCCAACTCAGAACTGTCAATGATTAAATCATATAATATTAAAACATATAAATTATGTGTACTGTTAGTTTCAACATGATAAAGGTTTTGAATTTCACTGGGCTCATCAATGGCAACTTTATTATTAAGATAATATCTTGCTGTTATATTTTTAACTAACGGAAAAGGTAGGAAAATAACAGGAAAGTATACAGCAACTGAATTTAAAGGAACACATCTGGGGCTGTTTCCTTCTCTCTATTGTAAGCAAGAGCACCGCAGCTGTATAGTTCAGGATGATTTCTACTTTAAAGAGGTTGCTCTGTAGTTTTCTTGTTTCCTACACTATTCCCACAGGTGGAGCTTTTCAAAGAGAATGGGACTTGTTTCATTCCATTCTGATCCTGAGTTTGTAACTCCAGTGCATACCCAAAAATAATCATTCACTCAAGAGGAGCCAATCATTTCTCTTCAACTTGCCAGGCAATGGAGATTTCTATCTGATGAACACCAGGAAATTGGGATCCTTTTCTATTTATTTTGTAAAATCAACTGGGGACATAAATTTATTCTGTATTCTGATTTTGACACTGAGATTATTGTTTACTGATTCTTACAGCTTTACCACGTGGATAATCTCAACACAGAGCAATAATGCACACAGGAAAAAAAATGACTGTCAGTAAAGACAAATTCTACAGGCTTTATGTTCTTGCTGTAGACATTTTTAAAATCAAATGTCCTATTATAGCTTCGTTTACAAATATACTCTCATTTTTTAGTTTTAGTCACTAAATCCCTTGTGCTCCTTGTATTGATTTATTAAAGAGCACATTGAAAGATGAATAAATTTTAGGAATATAAATTTATTATAGTATTACATGCATGAGAAGATAATATACAGAATTATTCATCTCTTGTATCTTTCACAATATATGACTAAATTAGTGACTTTGAGGTGGTTCTACAAGATAGATTGCAATTAGGATAGTAATTCTCCACAAGTTGTAATTTAAATAAATTCTGTTTCACTTCCAGTAACTATGTCCACAATAATGTTACCTGTGTCCACTCATTAGTTTGTGGATCATATGATTCCATGGTGTTGAGGTATGTTTGCCCATCATAGCCACCAACAGCATACAGTCTATCACCAAGGAGACAGACACCAACAGCATCTCTAGGCATGCTCAGAGGAGCCACCATAGTCCATGTGTCTGTTTTTGGATCATACCTAAAATTCAAGGACAATAAAATGTAAATTGTAATTGTACTTAAATTTTATTCTAGAAATGATAACTTTTTAAAGTATGAACTGAAAAATAAAATTAAGAAATTTTGTTCTCAAGTTCAAAATTTTGATGAATTAATGTTCTAAAACTTTTAGTCATAATAATGGTCATTTTAATTTTTTTGGTACTTAAAAATCATATCTGGACCCTTAAATTGATTTAAAAAATTACTTGATAAAATAAATAACTTTATTTTCAATATGGATATTTGTATGCATATATCATTATTTTGCATAGTAATTGAATTTTTGTGCAAAGATTAAATTAGGTAATATTTAATGATGCCAAAGGACTGTTTTAAAACTGGGAAAACCTCAAATTCAACAATCAGTAGATACACTTATTTGAAATGGAAAATTTACTCCAAGTTTTCTAGAGAAGAAATAGACATTTTTGTTCCAAAATTCTATAGGTAATCTTTTTTATGGTAGCACATACATGTTATTCCAGCATTTGGGAAGAAGAGGTAAGAGGAGCAAGAGTCAAATGGACAATTTCATCTATGTATAAAGATTGAGACCAGCCTAAAAACATACATGAAAATAAAAACAACTTTAAAAATAAAAGAAAACGTAACTGACATCATGAAGCAGAGTATTAAGTTTGACAAAGGTAAAGAGTGAGGGTGAACGTCATGCCAGAGTGGATGTTACAAATGCAAACATGTATAAATAACATTAATATAAACTCATTAAGAACCTAGCTCAATAAGTAGACAAACATAACTCAAAAGACCAGAACAAAGGAATTAGAGAGAGCAGTGAGCAATATGTCTAAAAAAAAATCTATATTTTAAGACTTGGGAAATAGTTCCAGGTGAATGAGAACTGTTAATTGAATGTTACCTTGGCCTTCCTAGTCAGAGTGTGAGCTCTCTGAGTCTCTATTAGACTTTACAGCCCTCGGGCAAGTGGCATGCCAGTACACAATGGATAATATTGGCTGGAAAATGAAAACTCGCTAGAAGCATGTAACAGAAAGAATCTGAGTTCATTTCACTTGGAAAATTTACATTGTGCTTTTCAGGCAGCATTAAATTGTCTAGTTTCATTGCCAGTCCCACAAATAAATGACACAGTTTAGGTTAGAACTGTCTATGGAAAGTTTGTTTTAAATATCAAACTACTATCGGGTATAAATGAGATGATCCCTTGACTCAAATTTTAAGGGAAAATCTAGGCAGAGAAATTTAAATTTAGAAACATTTGCAGCCTAACATTCATACCAGAAACAGAGAAGAAAGTGGGAAAGAAAGCAGAGGGCAGGAAAACAACAAAGATCAGAAGTACTGTAGTCTCTCCCTAGAAACCCACTAGTGACCCCAACAAGGGAATCAAGTAGAGAATCTTCAGTCTTTTTCCCGTTCTTCCATTTCATTTGGTCAGACTCTTCCCAGCCCTTTAACAGATGACATGCAGGGGCCTATCTTTCTTTCCCTTCATCCATTCCATGGGGAATTACAGGCCCAGATTAATCCCATCTGTGGACTTGCTCAGCCCATGACTCTCTAACTGATCCCCATTCCAAAATGGGAATCTCAATATCTAGGAACAGATTCTAATTGGGATTCACAGTATTGTCAATGGAAACCACAACATGGAAAACAAAGCCCCCCAAAAATAATTAATTAATTAATTAATTAAAAATAAGAAAAATCAGAAATCAGCATTTAGAATTACAATCATCGTGGAGCCAGATACCTACATCTAGATGCCAGTGAAAAAACACAGTCAAAAAGAAATTTAAAAAAAATGTTTCCACTAGAGCCTATAAATAATATTATTTTGGTTCTGAGAAATGTAACAGAGATAAAGCACAAGGCAAGTTCTTGAAAATAGTGATTATAAAAACGTTCAAGGACCTTAAACAATAAATGAGTAAATTCATAAATGAAATCAATAATCAATGTAACCATAAACAGAGGAGTGGAAGGAAACAAAAGTTCAATACATTAAAGTGTGAATGAAATCATTGTGAACCTCTGAACTGAAGTATAACTTGAAAAGTACGAACTGGAACAGGAACATCAGAGACAAACCTCACCAAGAGTGTACAAGTTACAGAGATGGGGAGGGATGGGGGGACTTTTTGCATTAAAATTAAAAAAAAAATCCGAAATTCATACCTCAGCCAGAGAAAATGTTAAATCTTAAAAAATCTAGGTAAAACATCCAAGAAAATGGAATACAAGGAAAATAGCATATCTATGAATAATATGCATGAGGAAGAAAAAGAATCTTAAGTCAAAGTCACGGAAAATATTGTCAAAAAAGTCATAGAAAAAAACTGTAACCTAAAGAATGTATAAGAAACATACAGAACACAAAATAGATAAAATCAGAAAACAAATTTCTAATGACACATAACAATCAAGCACTAAACTTAAAGAACAAAGAAAATATTACTGCATCTAAGAGACATATATTAACACCAAGGATAGATATTACCTATGGGTAAAATGATGGAAAAAGATATTCCAAACATTGAATCCTAAAAAAAAAAGTTGATGTAGCCATTTTAATATCTGACAAAATATACTTTGAACCAAAACTAATCAGAAGAGATAGGGAAGAACACCACATCCTTATCAAGGCAAAAATTTACCAAGAGATCATTGCAATTCACAAATTCTATGTATGTAGCAAAAGGCCAACCATGTACATAATAGAGACACCATTACAGCTCAAATCATATATTGGCCCTAAAAAATGGATAGTGAGAAACTTCAGTATCCTATTCTCACCAATAGACATGTCATCCAGACAAAAGCTAAACAGAGAAATGCCCATTCTACTAAAAGTAATCTACAGATTCAGTACAATTCCCTTATAAATTCCAACTCAAATATTCACAGATACTAAAATAACTATGTTATTCATGTATTCCATAGAAAAAACACGGAAATAGAAAAAAATACAAGATAACTAACACAATAATACTATTTTGAGTAATTAAAGAACTGTTGGAGTTATCACCATCTCTGACCTCAAATTTTTCTACATATTAATAAAAACAGTATGGGAATGATACAAAATCAAACATTTTGGTGAGTGAAATAAAATTGAAGACCCATAAGCAAGTCTATATATTTACTTTTTATAAATAACTCAGCAATATGCACTGGAAAAAACATAACATTCAACAAATGTTGCTGGTTTAACTGTGTGGTTGCATTTAGAAGTATCCAAATAGACCCATATTCATCACCCAACACAAAAGCCCAGTCTAGACGTGTCAAAAACCTCAACATAAACCAGATAGTCTAAACCTGATAGAAGAGAACAGAAGAGAAAATGGGAATATTTTCAAACTCATTGATGATTTAGATATTGTATATGTATGTATATAGTCTATATATTGTATATATAGTATATATTGTATATACTAGATATTTAAATCAGATAGAATATTTATCTAAATAATCAAATAATGGTGATAGAAAATTCCAACAAGATATCTCTCAATGTCCAAATGGAATAGATTAAAAAAAAGAGTTCAAGTTAGAAGTAAATAAAATATATTTGAATAAATTTCATAAATTTAATGACTAAGATAAACAATTAGGCTGTTTTAAAAGAAACAGTTTTAGATATTTTCTATTATATATGAATATCTGCTAGATAAACATATATAAGGATGCTCATGTTAAAGAGAGTATATGGGTCGAAATATATGTAATATATTGCTAATTGTTATTATAATCTACATCAAAATCTTTCTCCCACCACCAGAGTAATAAAACTGTGATTTACTATACAACCTGTTCATCAGCATGTAATATTTTTTGAAAAGATGATTTTAGCCCTCCTCGTGATGAATGGAAGTAGCATTGCTGTTTATTTTAAAATTTATCTATTATGTTCTATTATTTTCTAATGTCAGTTCTCTGCTTTACTTAGCCTTTGAAATTCCTACACTGAATTTCAGGCTACCCAGCAACTCAAAAACTTGTGTACATCTCAAGTTCGCTCCATAATCATGGCAAATATTATGCCTTACTTTTCCAAGTGTTGCAGTTTCAAGCATGAATGTCTGTGCATGCCTAATGAATTCATTGAAAATATTTTTCTTGTACTTGTAAAGGTCACAAATGCTTGAAATTCAAAGATAAAGAAAATAGGTTTCAAATTCCATTCTTAGCTTGTATTATTACTTTTTATATTAAATACTACAAGACTTAATTTGATGACCACATCTGAATTATTTTATCTTGGCATAGGCTCTAGTTTATTGCGGTCTCTCTGAAAGATTCAGAAAAAGCACTAACCAGAGAGAAACCAACAAATCTAACAGCTCTTTCACACTTTTCAAAGGAGTTCTGTGGCAGAATTTAAAATCTATTAGAACCATTTTCGGTCAAAGAAACCCAGAGACTGCCCAGGATATTTTTGAGATTGGTGAACCATATTTTCAAAAGGGTGCTACTAGATTTTTGCTTCAGTTTACTTAGCAAATAATGTCATGAAATGCCCTTTTCTTTCAAAGCTACTCTTAAAATTCCTAATAATCCACATAAGTTATGAACAATAGTTATATAAAATAACTATTTTTGACTCATTTTTGAGAAAGGGCCCCATTGTACAATCAATTTCAGACTGTAACACATAGCAATTTTCCTGTCTGTGACTCCCAAGGACTGGGAATATGCATCACCATGCTTTGCTCAATAGAATTTTATTACAAATACTTTGAAAATAAGAATCCTAAACACTTAGATTCTCAGAGAAGCTACATATTATATACAGACTTGTAAAAATGTAAACACATCTTTGCAACCAAATAACAAAAGTTATTAATGTGCAATATTAGAAAATATAACAAAATTCTTATTTTGTCTGCATTATGCTCATTCAGCAGGCTCCAGCATCAAGACACTAAGAAGTAGCAGAATAAGTGGAGACAGAATAATGGGAGGAAAAGGGTTGACTAATAGGATACCATAGTTAAAATGATGAAAAGTCTTCTATCTCAAAAACAACTTTGTTATAAACACAAATATTTTGAAGGTATTTTGATAGTATGACCTTTTGGCAAAATAGCACTCTTAATTTTTATGCTAGAAGACCTGATGTTCTCCCTAGTCACCAAATTTGTTTAAGATTAAGATTCTGGGCAGGACAGTTTCTTATTGGGAGAAAGTCTCTGGCTTAAACAGGAAATGATTGGTCACCCTATCATAACAAGACCATTACTACTATATGAGCAGGCAGTTCTTGCTGGCATATCAGCATTGCAGTTTGAAATGTTTAGCACTGTGCCTAACCAGCAATGTCTTTAATCCTCCAGTAGCCAACATAGTACTTCCTGACAGTATGAAACTACCCAGAATAGAAGAAGTTTCCCAGTTTAAGACTGATTTCCAGATGCTCTGCAACCAAAGTGTTTTCTGCCTTAAACACCATCACCTAGTCTGTGGGATGACAAAGGCAGTAGCAACAGCTTGTGCTGTTTTGAAATCCTGACCTAGCGTTAGCCCTGTATGTTTTCCAATGGGCAACAGTCAACAGACTGATGTATAATTGATTCAAATGCTGAGACTAAGGTGCTGTGTACTCAGTCCTAAACTGGCATCTATATGAACACACCCCCAGTTACTGGGGTTCATATATGTGTATCACTAACTGGACTTAGAAGATTATCAAAATAAAAAGACATTGAATGAGGAAATGGGAGTGGATGCATTGAGGCATTTGAAATTGGAAGTGCCAGCTAAATATGATTATATTATACATATATGAAATGATCAAAAATAGAGACATTTTTTCATTTTTATAAGTGTTTTATCTAAATATATGTCTGTGTACCAAATGAGTGCCTGACTCTCATAGATACAAAAGAGGGTGTTGAATTTGATTGAACTGGAGTTACTGATGTTTGTGAGCCACCATCTGGGGATAGATAATGAAATCCTGAACTTCTGGAAGATTAGTCAGTGCTCATATACAACTAGTCATTCATCCACCAACACAGAAATAAAAACTTAACTTTAATGACTGTTAACATAAGATTGGGAAGGAATAGTAATGAGCTTGTATGGGTGGAATTGAAAGATAAAGTAAGGGACTACAATTATATGCACACATGTGAAACTATCAAAAATTAAATAAGGAAATAATTCCAAAGTTTCTACTCTTGTTATGTGTTTATAGTCACAAAAATATAATTTGGCAATGGATATATGAGTACTTTCATGCCTGATAGCAAAAGTTGATGATTGAAATTTATGAAATATACAAACACAATATAGCTATTATCTGTCCTCATAAAAATATAATAAATATTATTATTGCTTTAAATAATATTATAAATAATAAAGATGGTCACTTAAGCATACTTAAAACAATGTTTTATATATTTTGTAATTAAGCCACCAAAATATTTTAATATTTGTTTATTGTGTTTGACTAAGACATAGCTATATAACTTTCACTTCATGTTTGAACAATTGTTTAAACTTTGTTACTATCTATCTCCGGAAAAACTTTGTATATTAAATTAATATCTTAATTATATGACCATCATTAATATTAAAGCAAAAGTAATGAAAATAGACAAATCACATACAAATATAAAATTTATTAAATAGTATAAATCTATCAATAGATATATCTTAACAACAATAACCTATTCTCATTGTATCCTTTCATAATTTACTTAATACATAACTAACATTTAAGGAACATTGGATTCATTTTCCTTAGAGTTAAATGAATTCAAAACATGTTAGCTAGCTGAATATTGAGTTTGTGCTTGGAATTGTATCAAGGGGTACATATATTGAGATGAAGTTTTAATTTTGAACATTGCCAACAAATAGAACCATGTTTAGTGGAATGGTTGATGAGACAATAATTGTAAATATAATAATAATAATAATGACTCTTACAATGCAAAACCACAAACTAACCACTATCCTTTCAAAAGAATTCTACTTTATGGAAACATTCTTCTTACTACCATAAAGAAAGCATTTTGAAGCAAAAAGATGAATTTTATATTGTATAGTTTCAGAAGTTTCCATTAATCTCTCAGTCCAATTTATCTTTCTAGCAGAGTTGTTTACTAGAATGCAGAGAGAGAATAAATATGGTCTTTATCTATGATTAGCCAGAGATACTAATGATGCTTTTGAGACTTTTTTTCTGTTTCACTTTTGTTTGAAGTTAGAGCTCTAGTTACTTAGCTGTCTGCTGCTTACTAATATAAGGTAAGTTATGAATAACACAGTTGAAAAAAGAACACAGACCTTGAGAGAATAATAATTAATTTTATATGGAAAAACAAAAAACCCAGGATAGCCAAAACAATCTTATATAATAACGGAACGTCTGGAGGTATAACCATCCCTGACTTCAAACTCTATTGCACAGCTACAGTATTGAAAACAGCTTGGTACTGGCATAAGAACAGAGAAGTCGACCTATGGAATCGAATAGAAGACCCAGATATTAACCCACAAACCTATGAACACTTGATTTTCGACAAGGGGGCTAAAGGTATGCAATGGAAGAAGGAAAGCATCTTTAACAAATGGTGCTGGCATAACTGGATGTCAACCTGTAGAAGAATGAAAGTAGACCCATATTTATCACCATGCACAAAAATCAAGTCCAAATGGATTAAAGACCTCAACATTAATCTGACCACTTTGAACCAGATAGAAGAGAAAGTGGGAAGTAGTCTACAAGACATAGGTACAGGAGACCACTTCCTAGGTAGAACCCCAGTAGCACAGACAATAAGAGAATCAATGAATAAATGGGACCTCCTGAAACTGAGAAGCTTCTGTAAAGCAAAGGACACCGTCAGTAAGACAAAAAGGCTACCTTCTGACTGGGAGAAGATCTTCACCAACCCCTCATCAGATAAAGGCCTGATCTCCAAAATATACAAAGAACTCAAGAAACTAGACAATAAAACTCTAATTAACCCAATTAAAAAATGGGGTGCTGATCTGAACAGAGAATTCTCAACAGAAGAACTCCGAATGGCCAAAAGACACGTAAGGTCATGCTCAACATCCTTAGTGATCAGGGAAATACAAATCAAAACAACTATGAGATACCATTTTACACCGGTCAGATTAGCTAAAGTCAAAAACACCAATGATAGCCAATGCTGGAGAGGATGTGGAGAGAGGAGAACTCTCATCCATTGTTGGTGGGAATGCAAACTTGTGCAGCCACTGTGGAAATCAGTGTGGCGGTTTCTCAGGAAACTGGGAGTCAACCTCCCTCAAGCCCCAGCAATTCCACTCTTGGGAATCTACCCAAGAGATGCCCTATCATACTACAAAAGCATTTGTTCAACTATGTTCATAGCAGCACTATTTGTAATAGCCAGAACCTGGAAACAACCTAGGTGCCCCTCAATAGAAGAATGGTTAAAGAAGGTGTGGAACATCTATACACTAGAGTTTTATTCAGCGGTAAAAATCAATGACATCTTGAATTTTGTATGTAAATGGATGGACATAGAAAACGCTTTACTGAGTGAGGTAAGCCAGACCCAAAAAGAGGAATATGGTATGTATTCACTCATAAGTGGATTCTAGCCATAATTAAAAGTCTTTGAGCCTATTATTTGAGATCCTAGAGAAGCTAAATAAGAAGGTGAACCTGAAGAAAATCATGTACTTATCCTCCTGGAGATTGGAAATAGAGAAAAGTCCCAGGTAACCTCGGGTGCATGGGGGGGGTGGGTGGGAGGGCTGTTGGAAGGGGAGAGGGTTAGAGAGAAGGGAGTAGGGGAGGAATGGGGAAAACTCGGGGGACTGAGATGGGGGGGAGGGAGGAAGGATGGATATGGGATCAGGGAATAATATATCTCAACTAGGGGAGTCATTTTAGGGTTTACAAGAGACTTGATTATAAATGGGATCCCAGGTCCAAGGAGAGATCCCCAGATTGTTCTCTGGACAGAGGAGAGGGTGCCTGAACCGGCCTTGACCTATAACCATACTGATGAAGATTTTGCCTATCACCATAGATCTTTCATCTGACGATGGATGGTGATACAGACGGAGACCCACATTGGAGCACCGGACTGAGCCCCCCATGGTCCAAATGAGGAGCAGAAGGAGGAAGAACATGAAAAAAAACTCCGGAGCGTGAAGGGTACGATCACCCACTGATACAAGGGGACTGATCTAATGAGAGTTCACCAAGGCCAGTTGGACTGGGACTGAACGAGCATGTGATCCAACCAGATTTTCTGAATGTGGCCGGATTCTCTGAATGTGGCTGGCCCGGAGCCTTTCTGAAAAGCCATTGACAATGACACTGGGACTTGTTTCCTCTGCATATACTGGATTTTTGGGATCCAGTCTGTTTGGATACTCACCTTCCTGGACCTGGAGGGAGGGGGGAGGAACTTGAACTTCCCACAGGGCTGGAAGCCCTGACTGCTCTTAGGGATAGAAAGGGAGGAGGAGAGGGAGGAGGGGAATGGGAGGGTGTTGGGAGGAGGGGCGGAAATAGAGACTTTCATAATTTAATAAACTTAGAAAAAAAAGAAAAAAGAAGCAGGGAGAAGAGGGTAATGATGAATGGAATTCAGGGAGAGACAGCTAATAGTAAAGGCCATTTCAGGGGTAGTGTGAAAACTTAATACACTGGAGGCCTTCTAGGGGTAGTGTGAAAACCTAATACTTTAGGCTTTCTAAATTGCAAGTATACATGAAGGCTACCTAAATTAAATCACCAAATATTGGGGAGAGAAAATCCCCCACTGGCTATCACCTGTTAGCAAATGAAGATTGTAGTACCTAGATTGGTTTATGTCTAGTTAAGTACTTGGTCAAATGAATACTATTGGACTCCACAAGCAAGACAGACTGTTGCCAAGATACAGGTTGCACTATACAAATTGAAAAAAAATGGCTTCCATTTCTGAAGCCAATACCTATATAACTCATAGTACATGGATGAATACAGCTAGTAAATAAATAGAGCTTTAATTTCTATCTTTTAATCTCTTTGGTTAAAGAAGGTACTCTGCAGGCCAATTAAAGTTAAATATGAATATCAAGCCAGCCACAAACCCTTTCTTCACAATGGTATACTACCTGTTAGATATGCCAGGGAAAGGATGTCACAAGGCTTGTGGGAGTAATCACCCAATAACTAATTATTTTTATGCTCCATCATTCCACCAGAGGGAACCTATACCCAGCACTGATGGTTTGAGCAAGAATCTAAGATTAGATAGCTCAGGGACCTAGGGCAAAATCCAATAAAAAATGGTCTTTGAAAAAGAGACAAAAAATGTAGTCAAGTGACTCTTTATGACATTCTTCTATATCCATTTATGAGTGCCTTGTTTAATCATCATCAAAGAATCTTCTTTTTGGTTGAGTCTTTATGTGGTTTTGGTATCATGGTAACTGTAGCTTCATAAAAAGAGTTTGGCGATGACTCTTCTGTTTCTACTATGTGAAACACCTTAAGGAGTATAGGTATCAGCTCTTCTTGGAATTTCTGGTAAAATTCTGTATTAAAACCATCTGGTCCTGGGCTTTTTTTGGTTGGGAAGCTTTTTATGACATTTTCTATTTCCTCAGGACTTATAGGTCTATTTAAATTGTTCACCTGGTGTTGATTTAATTTTGGTATATTGTATTTATCTAAAAACAAGTTGATTTTTTTTACATTTTTCCAACTGTGTGGTGTATAGGCTTTTGTAGTACGTTCTAATGATTCTCTGAATTTCCTCAGTGTCTGTGCTTATGTCCCCCTTTTTATTTCTGATCTTGTTAATTTGCATGTTCTCTTTCTGTCTTTTGATTAGTTTGGACAGGGCTTGTCAATCTTGTTGTTTTTCTCAAAGAACCAACTCTTTTTTCTTTGAATTGTTTTCTGTGCTTCTATTTTGTTGATTTCAGCCTCAGTTTGATTATTTCCCATCTTCTACTCCTCCTGGGTGCGTCTGCTTCTTTTTTTGTCTAGAGCTTTCAGCTGTGCTGTTAAGTCTCTAATGTGAACTTTCTTCGTTTTTCATTTTTTTGTTTGTTTTGTTTTTGCTTTGTTTTGTTTTTAATGTGGGCACTTAGTGCTGTGAACTTTCCTCATAGCACTGCTTTGATTGTGTCCCATAGGTTTGAGTATGTTGTGTCTTTATTTTCATTGAATTCAAGGAAGACTTTAATTTCTTTCTTTATTTCTTCCCTAACCTAGGGTAGTTCAGTAGTTGACTGTTCAATTTTCATAAATTTGTAGACTATCTGGGGGTAGAATTGTTGTTAAATTCTAACTTTATTCCATGGTGATCTGATAGCATACATGTGGTTACTAAATTTTTTTTTTTATCTGTAGAAGTTCGCTTTGTTACCAAGTATGTTATCAATTTTCGAGAAGGTTCCATGAGATGCTGAGAAGAAGGTATATTCTTTCCTATTTGGGTGGAATGTTCTATAGATGTCTGTTAAGTCCATTTGATTTATCACCTCCATTAGCTCTCTTATTTCTCTGTTAGGTTTCTATGCAAAAACTCGTGCAACCACTTTGGAAATCAGTGTGGCAGTTTCTCAGGAAATTGGGCATCAATCTACCTAAGGATCCAGCAATACCACTCTTCAAAATATACCCAAGTAATGCACAAACATACTACAAAAGCATTTGTTCAACTATGTCCATAGCAGCATTATTTGTAATCGCCAGAACCTGGAAACAACCTAGATGTCCATCAATGGAAGAATGGATAAAGAAAGTATGGAATATATACACATTAGAGTACTACCCAGTGGTAAAAAAAAAATGACATTTTGAATTTTGCATGCAAATGGAAGGAAATAGAAAACACTATCCTGAGTGAGATAACCCAGACCCAGAAAGATGAATATGGTATGTAGTCACGCATTAGTAGACTCTAGCCATAAACAAAGGACATTAAGCCTATAGTTCTCAAGCCTAGAGAAGCCAAATAACAAGTTGAACCCAAAGCAAAACACATATAGATCCTCCTGGAAACTGGAAGCAAACAAGATTCCTGGGGAAAAGTTGGGAGCATGGCGTGGGAGTAGGAGTGGGGGTAGAGTTGGGGGAATGGGAGAGGGGGAGAGAGAAGGGAGAAAGGAAAGACTGGAGAGAGCTTGGGGGAGTGGGCAGGTGGAGATGGAAGAAAGGAGGATATAGGAGCAGGGAAGAAGATACCTATATTAAGGGATCCATTTTAGGGTTGGCAAGAGACTTGACTCTAGAGGGGATCCCAGGTGTCCACGGGGATGTCCTCAGCTAGGTCCTTGGGCAGCAGAGCAAGGAGTGCTTGAACTGGCCTTGCCCCACTATCACCCTGATGATTATCTCAAATATCACCATAGATATAGGTGACAGATGGAGATAGAGACCCTCATCTGAGCAATGGAATGAGCTCCCAAGGTCCAGTTGAAGAGCAGAAGGAGGGAGAAGATGAGCAAGGAAGTCAGGACTGTGAGGGGTTGATCCTCCCACTGAGACAGTGTTCCTGTTCTAATGGGAGGGAGCTCACCAAATCATGCTGGACCCGGATTGAATGAGCAGGCAATCAAACCGGACTCTCTGAACGTGGCTGACAATGGAAACTGACTGAGAAGCCATTGATAAAGGCACTGGAACTTGTTTCTACAGCATGTACTGTCTTTTTGGGTTCCTAGTCTATTTGGATGCACAGCTTTCTAGGACTGAATGTAGGGGGTGGAGTTTGGACTACCCACAGGGCAGGGTTCCCAGCCCTCTCTTAACAAGAGAGAGGGAGGGAAGAGGGTGAGTGGGGCAGCTGGAGGGGAATGGGAGGAAGGGAGGAAGTGTAAATTTGAATGGGAAACTAACTAACTAACTAAATAAGTAAATAAATAAAAAGAATCTTCACTTTGCGGGAGATGGGAACAAATGCAGTTATCCACACCCAGATATTGTGCAGAGAGTGTAAGACCTTGGAACAATCAAGCCTAAATAGGATATCTCCACCAAATCTCTCCCCTTAGAGCTTCGGGAACCTTTAGAAGAAGAGGCAGTAAGAATTGAGAGCCTGAGCAAATGGAGGACTTTGGGGAAACAAGGTCCTCTAAGGCAACATGAAGTCACAGAGGTTGAGGGAGCATGCACAGGGCTTACAGTGGTCTCTGTCAGGTCCTCTGCATAAATATTAGGGCTTGCAGCTTCGTGTTTTCATGTGATGGATGAGTCTTCAATTCAGTGGGTCTCTATGTCTTGTGTCTTCCCTTGGGCCTTTCCCCCTCATTTGTTTTGTCTAATTTGGATGTGCTAGTTTTTATTTTATCTTATACCTTATCTTATCATTATTGCTTAGAATTTTGTTAATTTTCTAAAGAGAGAAGGAAAGGGAGAGGGGCTAGATGGTAGGTAATTTGGTAAGGAATTTGGAGCAGTAGATGGAGAGGGAAATTGTAATCAGGATTATTTACTAAAAAAAAAAAAACCTGTTGGGTGGTAGTGGTTCACAGCATGGCAGAATCTGGCAGATCACTATGAGCTGTAGGCCAGTCATGTGAAAAAATAAAAAAAAAAAGAAAAAAAAATATCTATTTTTTAAAAAATTAAAAAAATAAAAATGTTCATTGTCCATTTGTTCAGGGTAGTGGATGAGCTCTAACACTTAGAAGAGCTATAAGAGCTAGATAGAATAGATCGATTTAACAGTAGCTGTTTTATTTGATTTTAAAAGCACACAAATGTACAAAAGGATAATACTATTATCTTTAAGTTAACAATATTATGGTGAAGTTCATTTTCATGTTTTATTGACTTTTCAATCTCGTTATGACTGTATGATTTTTAAAAAATAAATCAATGCTCCAAGTTTAATATATTCATTACCATACAACTTATGTGTCTCTTGGATATGCAGTTTGTATATAGTAAAAATAGGAACAATCTAAAAATAAAATGTAAACAAGGTACTACTTATACATAAATTAGTAGAGAAAAAAATGTTAATCTTCTTAAAATAGTATCCTATATTTTTAAACTCTCTGAAAATTTAGTATATATTCTGCAGTGAATATTGTCAGTGATGACCACTTATGAGGGTGAAGTTTTCTTATAAACAAACATTTATGTTTGTCACAGTGTACTTAAATCACTTTTCTCATTCCCTGCCTTCATGACTTCTCTGAGGTGCCGGTCTTCTTTATGTTCAATATGAACAATTATGATAAGTTTTAAAGGGCTGTACTTAATACCATCATTGCATAAAAATTTTGTGTCTCTGTGAAATAACATATTGGTAAATAGGTGATATATAGACACCAATCTATTAGAAAACATCTAATAATCTTTGATTATGATAATATACTAATACATATTCACATTACATACAGAAAATAGTTTTTCAGAGACATTATTATATGTCTTTATTTGTTAATAATTTTCATGGGAAATCATCAGTTGCAATTATGCTTTCCAATAAGCAAAAGTGCTTTGATTCTGACAGCTAGTGAGAAGTTGTGCAAGGAACATGATAATGTTTTGTGCCTCTGCATTACTTAAGCTGAGCATAAGCACTGGATGATTATTACTGAAAAGAGCTTTGAGTATTTTAATCTAATTTTGTATGATAAATGTATTCCAAGATTGAATAATTTATGATTGTGAGAACAAATACCATTTCAATATATTATAGAGTAAATTCAGATGGAATTCTTGCAGGAAATATCATTCCTTTAACAACATCTAAACCTAAAGAATGCAAGGCAAAAGAAGCAACTTCATCATATGCAACAATCCCTTCATTTCCCAAATATTCAGTGGTGGGAGAGAATGTTCTGGGAGATCTTTAATAATTTTAAAACAAATTGTTTTCTGAATGTTTACAAAATGATTACATTTATTGGATTACTGAGTACTTCAGTGTAACACAAGTTTATTTTTCATTTCAGTAGATTAGAGAATGCATAACAGAGAAGATGGGATTTAGTGGTCCCTTTTCTGTCATATATATATATATATATATATATATATATATGTACATATATGGCTCCCTCTCTCTCTATTTACATATATTAATACACACACATTTTTATACATATCAACATTTCTCCATTTCTGTATATATTGCAGACAGTTATAAAGGTACAGTCTGTTTCATAGAAAAATTATAATTTTCAAAATTTTTCTTTATATTATCCGTTAAATATCATAAAATTGAATGCACTTCATTATCTACAATCTATCCTTTTCCAGTATACTTGGCTTTAAAAAATATTGTATATTTAGGCAAAAGAGCTTAAATGAAAGAACTCCTTTATTTCTCACCTACAGTCCAATTTACAAATATATTTAAGGAAGGACATGATTCTATATATCAAATGGAAATTTGTCATATCTTCATTGCTATGCATAGAGCCTGTGTTGTCCTTAAGATATTGGGTTACTAAGTCACTGTGGCCCTTTAGCCAATTTTTCACTGAAATATGATCTGAAGAGGGTTATTTCACCTGCAGTTAGATCTTTAAGATGAGTGAGCAATCTCTTCTAAGCCTTTCCCTTTTAACATAGAGTAAAATGTTGAAGCTTACTCGTGTGAGTACCAGAGTGTCTGCACCATGGACATAAACTATGAGAAAGGAATAGCAACATGGTAGTAGACAATTGAGATTTCAGATTTAAAAGAGAATTACTTTTTTCTTTTTATTTATTTATTTATTTATTTATTTACTTATTAAAAAAATGTCCACCTCCTCCCCACTTCCCATTTCCCCCCCCTCTCCCCCCACTTCCCCTCCCCCTCTCTCTCCAGTCCTAAGAGCAGTCAGGGTTCCCTGCCCCATGGGAAGTCCAAGGTCCTCACCCTTCCATCCAGGTCTAGGAAGGTGAGCTTCCAAACAGACTAGACTCCCACAAAGCCAATCTCAACTTATAAACTAATTATCTTGAAATTCCCTATGTTCATTTCTATGTTGATTAAGGCTCATGAATGTATACTTAGAAAAATCACTAATTCTGTTTAGGACTAGGTGGTGTTTTCTCAATACAGTCCAATAGGTTGAAGCGACCTATAAGTAAGTCAGAATGTGCCACTCTTATCAGACGAATTCTAAAATCAAGGAACTGTCTCACGTTGTCGCTGATGTATGTGGTCCAATTTCACCCAGAATTATCAGAACATTTACATTTCCTACATATTTAGGGTTATAGGAAGTATACCAGCAATAACTCTACATTGTTTTAAAATGGTGTTTTAAGACAAAGAAGCCCACAACCCATCTTTGATAGGTAGTATAACAAATAAGACATTGATTAAATTGATCAAAGGACAATTTCTAAAGTGAATGCTAATCTTTGCTGCCTAGTAAATGAAAAGCCTCTGTCCCAGTCATTATTTTTAAAATGACCTCATTAGAAGTATGCAGCATACTTAAGTATCATGTAGAAATGTTGAGGCTTTAAGCTGATGGAAAGATAGAATCATGTAAAATGAAATTAAAAAGTGTTAATATGCTAGAGAGGGAGATGGAGAGGAAAGAAGAAAGAATGGGGGAAATAAGGGATGGAGGGAGAGTGAGGGAGAGGAAAGGAAGTAATGAAGTTAGTTCTGGGAGACATATTTGCTCTTCTCTAGTGCCCTTGTGGCTCACCTTTCCACATAGTCCAGGAGCCGGGAACAGTGGTTTGAGGCAGGAGCATCATGACCACCCACTGCATAGAGGAAACCATCACAGGTGGCCACTCCAACACCCCCTCTCCTCTTACACATCGGTGCACACATGCTCCATTTGTTTGTATGAGGATCATAATATTCCATTGAACTCAAACAAGAACTTCCATCTCGACCCCCAACAGAATACAACCTGAAAGCACAAATTAGAAAAAAAGTTAACCTTATAGTTTGAATGTCAAAATGTAAAACTTATAATTAAAAACAAATTGCACAATGCAAAATGCATATCTTAAAGAAGAAAGTTCTACAAATGATTTTATATATATACATATATATAATTCCATATATATGGAATTCTTGGTATTGTAACATTCAGTATTCTAATATTAGAAATTAGTTTTCTAATCTTAAATTCTATAAACTTTTATTAGTTTGCATATAATATAAATCGTTGAACAGGAATTATACATTAATTTGAATTAATACTTGGTAATATTTAATAAATGTTTAAAATGTAGAAAAATTTATAAGAAAGATGACCATAGTTAGAGGACTGTGGTTATCTTATTTACAATCAGCAACCTTGCATGCCACATGCACAGATACCAAATGGCACTGCTGCAGTTTAGAACACTAACCGTAAAACACGCTAATGCATGTTGTCATAACAAACATCTTTCTTAGTGTATTTTATGTAGTTTAATCCAACTTCACAGGAAACTCTTGATACTGGCTTGAATGGATAATTCTGAATTTTACACTCATTTTTTTGTATATGATAGTAACCATCAAAAATAAGTTCTACATCACTGGTGAGAATAAATGTTTTAAAAATACAGTGTCAAACCCTCGAAGAACACTTCTTCTTTACCTTATGGTAATTCATAGAGACTTCACTCTATGAGAAAATTTTGGCCTACATTTATTTAATCCGTTAATATTTTGCATGTACTATACACTATCATGTCTGTCTGTCTGTCTGTCTGTCTGTCTTTCTATTTATCTATCTAATACATATATTTGTACATTGGTGAAAAAGTTTTTTAAAAAAATCCTGCATTTTGTTCATAATTAATAAGTAAAGCAGACATATAGATATGTTTATTGAAGTCTCTATGTGCTACAATTCAGAATCGGTAACAAGAAAGCATTGATGAATATATGGATTATGTTTACAATTTTATGTAAGCAAGTAGGCTACATATCAATAATAAAATAATTTCATAAAAAGAAATATCATAATAATAATTAAAGTTGAGGCTAGGGGTCTCTGGAGGACGAAGAATTTTGAAACTGACTAAATAGTGATCAGAGTTTTAGGAGCAGGAAAAACATCAAAGTGGGCAGAGTAGAAATTGATGCTGTTGTGAACTCGAGTTAATCAGGGTGAGCAAAAACTGCAGGCCATGTAGTCATTAATTCTTATGGAAGTCTTGTGGACAAGTCTCATAGTGAAAACATCAAGAAAAGGAAGAATTTTATTTATCTTTTAATACTGTTATTAAATTGATCCTAAATTTAACTATTATCCTTCACCTGCTTGTAAACTTGTACAATTAATTCTCCATTATTCAGTTTCAAAAGAGATGCACAAAATCAATGGACCACATGGATATTATAGTTTGGAGACTTCAAACTTTCTGGTCCATGCTCTAGAATTCTTTAACAATTACGCAATATGGTGCTTAAGCTGATTTCAAACCATGGGTACATTCTTTTACAAAGCCGTTGCAGTTTCTCATTCTGCATGACATACTAAAATATGGTGGGTGGCTTCAGTGTTCTCTGTGTGACTGCCATGCAGCCTTGCATGATCATTCAAAAGTTGTCTGCTCACCCTCTATCTTTATATATAATGAAACTCAGAAACAGCAGCATCTTCCTCAGACAGCATTGAGGAGTTTAGCTTGCAGAATCACCCAGAAATACAACAGCTATCCTTAGTACTCCATGAAATTCGATATCATTTTTTCCTTTTCTTTCTTTCTTAAAATAATTTTTTTCATTATACATTACAATTCGAGTTCCCACTCCCTCTCCTCCTCCCATGCTCTCCACTTACCCCTTCACCCCATCACCATCCACTCCATAGAAATGCCAAGGTCCTCCCTACTATATTTAAGCTTAGCAAGGTATCCATTCAAAGAGAATAGGTTCCGCAAAAGCCAGTATAAGTAGTAGGGATAAATCCCGTGCCACTGCCAGTGGCCCCTCAGTCTGCCCCAGCCATTAGGGACTAGTTTGTACTATTGCTTGTTCCTTCCCTATCCATCTGTAGTTGGTGAGCTCCCATTAACTCATGTAGACTGTTTCAGTGGGTGTACCCATCATGGACTTGACCTCTTTGCTCATATTCTCATTCCTCCCACTCTTTAACTGGACTTTGGGAGCTCAGTTCAGTTCTCCGATGCGGATCTCTGCCTTGTTTCCATCAGTTGTTGGATGAAGGTTCTTTGGTGATATTTAAGATAATCATCAGTCTGAGTACAGAGCAAGGCCTTTGTTCTACTCTATTGCTTAGAGTGTTAGCTGGGTTAATCCTTATTGATTCCAGAGAATTTCTCTAGAGCCAGATTTCTTGCTAGCCCCATAATGTCTTGCTCAGTCAAGATACCACATTTTTTGTTCTCATTTCCTTCCTTCATCTTGATTATTCTGTACCCTCAAATTCTCCTCTCCCCTCCAATTCAACCCTCCTCTTCCCTTTCCACCCTCCCTTCTCTCCCCACCTCCTTGATCCAAATTTTGTCAGGTGATAGTGTCTATTTTGACTTTCTAGATGGATTTATTTATGTTTTTCTTAAGGTTCAGCTTGTTACTTAGATTCTCATGAACTATAGGCTCAATATCCTTTATTTATAGTTAGCATGCACTTTTGAGTGAATACATATCATATTCATTTTTGGGGTCCAGGTTATCTCACTCAGGGTGGTATTTTTTAGTTTCATCCACTTGCACGTAAATTTCAAGATGTCATTGTTTTAGACTACTGAGTAGTACTCTAATGTGTAAATATTCCACATTTTCCTTATCCATTCTTCAGTTGAGGGGCATCTAGGTTATTTCAAGATTCTGGCTATTACAAATTATGCTGCCATGAACATAGTTGTTTTTGTAGTATGATTTTGCATTCCCGCCAGCAATGAATGAGTGTTCTCCTTACTCCACATCCTCTCCAGTAGAAGCTATCAATAATGTTTTTGATCTTAGTCATTCTGACTGGCGTAAAATGGTATCTTAGCATTGTTTTGATTTGCATTTCCTTGATATGTAAAGAATTTGAACATTTTTTAAGTGGCTTTTGGCCATTTGAGATTCTTCTGTTGAGAATTCTCTGTTTAGTTCTGGACCCCATTTTAATTGGATTATTTGGAATTTTGATATCTAATTTCTTCAGTTCTTTACCTACTTTGGAGATCAGTTTTGTCTGATTTGGGATTGATGAAGATCTTTTCTTTTTCATTGAAGTTGAACATCTAATTCAAAGAAGTATGTTATCATCCTTAAACCTTGCCAAAATGTAATGTATTCATATACATTACATTAACACTATATAAATCAAATATCTAAACCTAACCAAGTATTATTAATAAGTGATAATTAATTATATTAATTATGATTATAATTAATTATATTAATAAGTGATAGTAAAACAATTCTGTTCAATATTACATCAGATTTATCTTTGTCTTTATTTTAGTTTAGTTTTGAAAATGATAATTGATACACACACATATAATGCACATGTTACAATGTATAGAAGAAACAAATGATACTGTGCACCTACTAGAGCTAAATAATAATACCTAACATCATCATGCTAATAAATGGATGATCAGGATTTGAACTATTTTCAACCTCAAAACACACACACACACACACACACACACACACACACACACACACACACACACAGAGAGAGAGAGAGAGAAACAGAGAGAGAATTAAAATAATTGATGACAATCTTGAAAAGTTTCCCAAAACCTGAAGAAATACTTCCACATCTGACTTAAGAGGCCATTCATAACCGTAATATGAAAGACAAAAATAGACAAACCATATTTGATAAATTAGAGGCTAAGTCCTCTAAGAATATATATTTAAAGATCCAGAAAGCAGTATCATACTGAATTCACCACCACATTAAATGGGCAGAGAGGACTTTATAACCAGTTTGGAAAGCGGGGTCAATATATGAACAGCAATTACTGCCAATTAATATGCATTTCCCAGAATAAGAGATAAAAATCACATATCTCAAGCATAAATAATAGCATTTCAAATGATGCATCAGACATTCACAATGAAACCCTCCAATAATTAGTTTTTCAAATAAATTAATTAAAATAATAAATCATTATACCATATCACAAATCAGATTTTTAAATGAATAATCTATTCATATAGGAAGAATGAGTGACATAAATATTTCACATTTTTCTTGAAGAATATAAGAACATGTTTCTATAAATCAAACATCAGTATAAAGTTAAATATTGAGTCTATTGACATACTTTTCAATAATAGTAGTAATAATGAATTTTAGAAAATACACTATATAACACAAAAGAAATATAAAAATTGGCGATTTAGAATTCATTTAAAGAGATAGCAATGTATTTGTTTACAGTTCCACAAATATATTAAGAAAACTGTATTTCTCCAATGGAAAAAGAAATCTAAATGAGTACTTTGTGATCATACCTAGTCAACTAAACCTGTTCACACTCTACTTATTTCTACACAAAGAGCTAAAATGTAGAAGTAAAATGTAAAAGTTTAGTCAACCAAACCTATTAACAATCTACTTATTTCTACACAAAGAACTAAAATGTAAATAAAACAATAATATTATATTTATCACTAAGAGTACAATAACAAAACATAGAATAACCGACTTGAGTTGCTAGAATAAAGTTGCCTTGTGCACGCAGACTTTCATGAACAATTAGTCATGTGTATCCTCAGATGCCTCTCTTCATCTAATTAATCATGGTTTAGTCTCACAGCTTGCATTCAGCAAGTGGATAAATTAGATGTGGGGACTCTGAAGAGCAAAGAAGATTCCAACACTGAGGTAAATGATCTGAAAATGTATGAAGTGACAGCTGACAGCATCACAGCAAGAAAGGAAACATGACATTTCAAGTCAGCATTGAAAGCTGAGTAAAATCTGCAGAATGAAAAAATGCAAGCACAGCATTACCTGTAAGGAAATCATATGTGGAGATGTGTGTGATGGAAGGCAACAGCAGGTGATGTATAAAAAGTGACAGGTGCTTGAGAGGATGGGAAGGAGTGATGCAAGTGGATGAAAGAGGTGTGGTAGCCAAGATATGAAGTTGTGATTTCATTCTCAATCTCCAAGAAAAAATAAATTACCAAAGTAGCACCCTTAAGAAATCATCAGGCTTTATCTTCTGCTTGATATGAATATTGAGCAACAAATATCTTGCATCGGATATTGCAAATCCTTGCAATATATCTTGCAAATATCCCTGTTGTCATAGGATACAGACATATACTTGATTTTCATAAAGGGTCATGCCTTGCTGAGAATAACAAGAATCCAACTTTTTCCATTGTTTTATATTTCTTCTATGTTTAATTAGCATAAGGTTCATTTGGCATAATGTTTTGAGACAAAATTTCTTTGCCTTCATATGTAGCTAATATGTGCCCACTAAAGACAGTACTACTGATTTTATATCATCACATATACTTTAGGAAATCTATCTATCTATCTATCTATCATCTATCTATCTATCTATCTATCTATCTATCTATCTATCTATCTATCATCTATCATCTATCTATCTTTCTTTACATCTGGGAATATAAATATATATGTATATATATAATATAAACATATATATTATTCTGGGAAATAAGTTCTGTATTTTCAAGTTATATATTCAAAGTTTACAGTATGGTATTATAATGCTGAGACACAGGCTACCTTTATTCATTTATTTACTCTGCAGTTTTGAGATGCAGTTCTGGTCTGATACTATGTGATTAACTGGTATTGAACTCACAGCAGTTCTATTTCAGCTTCCTAGTGTCCTGTGTGCTGGTGTTAACGTAAGGCAACAGAAAGCGTAGTTCTGGTTTCCACTCTTAACTATACCACCTCTGTGTTAAAAGAATGAGATTTAACCTTCCTTCTAATCTGCCACTTTTCAGAAGCTGGCAGAAAACCAACACCCCAGGTTTTTTAAGACAAACAATACAAATCCAGCCACACTGTAAGTTTCTTGTTAACATTCATTCATTTTCCAATGATGGCATAGAAAGACTGAGGACAAAACTCATAATCTTTGAGTTTGCTTCACACCATGAGCTAGCTGTCTTGAATTTAGGCAATGTTAATCTTTTAAAAGGGAGCTTCATGTGACCTGTTTATTGATATTAAAGGGAAAAATATATTAATTTTAGGAATAAATATGCTTTCTACACTAAAGTACCTTCCTTACAGGCTTCTTGTTTTTACCAAGGATAAATAGGGTGCTTGTAAACATTATTTCTTGTTCAAAAATATACCTATTCATTCTTAATGTCCAGAGAATATTGCCTAGTTATCCTGTGATCCAAGGAGGTTCCAAGTTAGAGAGCAGGATTGAAGAAGTAGAAGAAGAGAAGATGAGTGGAATGCAAACTGTATTTATAATTCCATTGTGTTATACTGCTTACTACTGCTGCGCATTTACCCAAGTACAGGGACATGAACATTCTTAACTGCTAAGATTTTAGAAGATACTTATTATGTCAGATGGTCATATCCACAGCTAAAAATCTTACCTTGGATGTCACATAAAAATGAATAATTGGTTTCACCATGCAGGGTAGCACATGGTACTTTACAAAAGGAAGTCCTGATACAAAAAGTAACACAGGACACCCAAAAGCATAAATTGTCATCAGGATGTGTTTTGAATTTCATACTACTCATCTAAGTCAATTTTTCATTTCTCTGCATCTAGGAAAGACATGCTTCTCTATGCTTTGTGTCCTTTTTACCTTATGTAGATAGCTACTTCTACTATGCCTTAAGAACAAAGTCAAGTGCTTTTTAACACCAAGAAGTCTTCCCAAATTACACATTTTCTTGGTCTTAAAGTGTAACTTTCTTAATAATTTGCATCCAAAGTACAGTTCCTTATCATTTTCCATAGTTAAATAAAAGTTATGTGATTCTAATATAATTTTCAAGATATTTCAAGGTTTGACCCAAATAGATTGAAATTATTAGCATATATATTAAATTATTAAAAAGCATTTAGGTAACCCAGCTTTATAGGTACTTTCAGCGATAAGTTGTAGGATAAGTACTCTCAAGCAGCTCTCTAGATCTAATTTGTTCCCTTGTTTTTTAATACATGCAAAATCCTTTAACCTGATCCAAAGACTATCTGTAGACACGAGGGTAGAATGCTCTTGCTTGATCTTCTCAGTGACCTCCCTCATGTGAACTGCTTATTTCAGGAATACTCCCTAAACTCCCAGACAGATGGATGGCTGATTTTATTCCTGCTTACTAAGAAATCTTGATGCGGGTTGCAAAGTCAGCCTTAGAGATTTGCTGTGTCTCCCACACAGGACTGAAGAACATGATGTCTGCTAAAAGCTCACGGGGCTCATGTAACTTAACTTCTTAGGGTGTGTTCATTTTATAATCTGATATTTTTAATATAAAAACAGCTTAAGTATATTTATCACAATATGTTATTATAAGATTATGTCATGGATTCAGTATTATATTGCATTTGTTCTGTCTGAACATATCTGTTTTAAACACTAAGGATTTTTTTATTTTAGCACAAAAATAGTAGAATAAATAATCTATATTGAAGATGACTGGTTATTGATTTTTTTTTAAGATTATAAACTGATTGGCCCTTAGTTCTGCCTACTTATTAGTTCTTATAACTTTTGTTACCCCATTATCCCTATCTATGTTAGCCATATGGCTTGGTACCTTTTTCAGCTGTCAGCTCACATGTTGCTTCCTTGGTGATCTGGGCAAGAGTAACGGAGGGAGCTTCCTGCTTCCCAGAATACTCCCAGTCTCTTTGCTCCACCCCTACTTCCTGTCTGGCTTTCCCACCTATACTGCCTGCCTGGCCAATCAGCGTTTTTTTTTTATTATTAATCTGACCACATTGAACCTGATAGAAGAGAAAGTGGGAAGTAGTCTACAAGACATGGGCACAGGAGACCACTTCCTAGGTAGAACCCTAGTAGCACAGACAATAAGAGCAACAATGAATAAATGGGACCTCCTGAAACTGAGAAGCTTCTGTAAAGCAAAGGACACTGTCATTAAGACAAAAAGACTACCTTCTGACTGGGAGAAGATCTTCACCAACCCCTCATCAGACAAAGGTCTGATCTCCAAAATATAGAGAATTGTCTGTATTCTGTCAATCATGTATTTTAATAAAACGCTGGTTATTGATTTTAATGATTCCTAATCAGGATAATTGTAAACATAAATGATATAACACCTAATTTATGATAATACCTAAGTGGTATGTGAAAGCAAGAGAAAATCTTCCATTTGTAGATGGGAGTAAATGTCCCAAAGTTGCCAGAGGTGAGAGAATTCCTTGCTAGTATTCTGATGTGAAAGTTTCTATTGTAATGGTTATATTGTAAGACATGAAAATCACCTAGACATTAAGAGGGGCATCAAACCACAGAACATTTTAGGCAGTTAAAACACTTTTTAAGTTTAAGACAAGATTCTCAAATCAGAGCTACATTGTTTTGATTTAAAAGATAAAGATGACTGCAAGTATAATATAAAACAATTCCTAATAGCTTCACATAAAAGTCAATTACCAATGTACAGAAAAATGTAAAGAATTCCATTTAAAATAATATTAGTTGCTGCAGCCTTGCTCCAGAGGGCTTTGGGGACCCTAATGAATTTGTGGATTTGGGGCCAAGGTGCTGTGACAACCTGTTGTTGTTCAATTAAGTGTCCCCAGATACCTTAAGTAATCTTTATTTATACAGTGTCAAAGGTGTGCATGAATAAATTTACAGTCAGTTTTTACATTCCAAGTTTCTAAAAATGGTCACAATAATTATTATTTTGTTCCCTAACTCTACCTTTCCATCTCCCAACGTTCCCACCAGTAGCCATTAGCTTTCTGATCTATATCTCTTTCATCAGAAGCATACAAAGCTTTGCAAGCTACAAAGGAACTTTTCTAACTAGGCACACCTATGGGTAGAACAACGTCCCCAGCTGGCAACACATGCAGGTACAGCATGATGTGAAGTAAGAGACAGTTTTGTCTCTTGTGGTTAAGATTTATAGCCGGTAGGGTCTTGGTTCTCACAGTCAACTCACCAGCCAGAGCTGAACTAATCCAGTCTACATTTTGTATTACCCTATGCCCTCTGGGGGCATACTAAGTTTTTCCATTTATCCTATAAGCATCAAAACTTGAAAACGAACACTTAATACTCCAAATTGATTGTCACCTGTCATCTACCTCATGCTCTTGGGGTATTAGCATACCTATTAGGAATCAGGGAACTGTGGGTTTCTGTGATTTTACTTCATTCCTTGTTTCTTGAATGTTCCCATTAACTCTTCTTACCATCTAATTAATATCATTCCTTTAAAACTCTTATGATTGAAATCACTATTTCCAGAACATTTACATAAATATTTAAAATCAAATTTCATGGCTCTTGTGATGCGTTCAGGCCAGCAGCGTGACCAGCATAGCAGAAGCATGGAGTGTATGTAGCACACAAACTCCTGGGGTGATGCCCAGAATTATATCGTGAATTGTCCACAGGTTCTTGCCAAGTGGGTCAGGTTCTCCAGGTGCCAGGCAACAAGGAGAACTGCCCATGCTATTCTCAGGCATTGTTCACCCCAAACTGCATTTCTCATGCCAATAAATATCTAACATTAATATTTGACAAGAATAACAATGCTGGAATAAAGTGAAATCCTTAAAGATATTATAACCCGGGGAATAACACTAAATTATGTAATGAATCAGGTGAAAAAGAAATTGAATAGACATTTAATTTATGAAATGTCCAAAACTGTGACTGGACTCTATATTCATACATTATTATGAGGACTAGTTAATATTTTCTATTAACACACATAAATTAAAATATTTAAAAATAAGCTCACGAGGAAGAATAGCTCTGATACAAGATAATTATCAAAACAATATAAAATAAAATAAGTAGTCATTCAAACATTAAACCCTGTGTACTTAATTGCAAATTAATATAACAAGTGAAATAGGATATTTTACCATACAGAACACCAAATGGAAAGAACTACAAAAGGATTTCCTCTTGATACATAATAATCAAAACACTAAATGTGCAAAATAAAACAAAGATATCAAAATCTTCAAAAAAAACTATCAAGTAACATATAAAGACAGACTTATCAGAAGACCATGTAGCTTTTACAGCAATAGAAACTCTAAGAAAAATATTAAATATCATTGTTATAAAGACAGGTATAGACTTTTATTATTATTTTAGTGTATGTTCTCTTCTCCCAAAGCTTATAGTATAAATAAAATCAGATATACTGTATATAATATAGTAAAAGTCAAATTGAATATCATAGACAATTAGTAAGATTTTGATTATATACACATACATAATGTAATATCCACTTTAGTTCTGTTCACTTAATATATGAACTACCATCTATGTAAGATATCCAAAAAATAAGCCAATGTGAATAAACTGAATCGTCTCTGACATCAGTAAACATCATTATACACTTACAGAGTGATTATATTTAAAATAAACTTACTGCAAAATTCTCAAGAAAATATTGGAAGATCCCACGTCTTATTTAAACTGAAGTGTAAATATTTACTTACATGTTAAATCTTAAGGATTGTTTTGGTTGTGTTTTTGTTTGAAATTTGAGATTTATACTACATACAAGAGAAATAACATCCAAAAGAATCAATTGAGGGAAAATATGAAATACAAAGACTTCCTCTGAAGCAAAATTAAGTACTTAATATATTTTATTATATTTCTACTTGTGTATCTGTACCTTAAAATCACTTTTTATGCCTACAATTTTCTTTTATTTTGGGGGGGGGGGGAGTTGAGACAGGGTTTCTCTGTGGCCTAAGTATATTTTTAATGTCAGCAAGAATATTGTTTATTCCTAAAATAACTCTGCAAGAAGTAGCTTAAAAGTCATGATGATACAAGAATATGAATGCATTATCTGAAATCTGTTAAAATGTAAACAAATAACAAATCTATTAAAGCTAACAAAGTTGTCTTCAGATTTTAAATAAGACCATAAAATAGCTTCCATAATGTTCCAGTTTAAATAACTATCTGCAAAAAAGATCTTCATAAGAGCTCTGTGAAGAAGGGGAGATATTTCATTCTCATAGTAGCAAAGAAATAAAGATGACAAGGGTATAAAGATGTACATTTTCTGTGTCATTCCTCCCCCCTTATAAATACAGAAAACAGCATGATCAAGATACATCAGTGCTGGAAGAAGGCAGCGAGTACAGAGCTTTATCTCATATCATTTTCTGGCATGTACAAGGAATTTTGGGCAATGCAGTATTTCACAGTATCCCACCCAGTTCTAGCATGCAGATATGGCATGGGTCCCCAGTTTGGCTTCTCTGTCAGGTTAGATAACAAAGTTCTGGCCATCAGGATACCTGCAGTTTGCGGTCTTGTCCTTCCACCAGGCAAATCACAGAAATAATCCAACACAGAGAATGGAGCATTGGTCATGGGATGTTTGGTGATGATCAATACTCCTTATGCATAAGTACAATGATTGTAAAAATTTTAATTACTTCATAAAAACCCACCAGGACCTAGTTACATTTAATTTAATAATATGAACAGTGTTTATCATCAACAATGTTGATGAAAGCAACAGTTTATTAAACAGGTGTGGAAAGAGTGGGCATCCTTACTTCTTCCTGAAATTAGTAGGAATGCTTTGTATTTCTCTCCATTGACTGTGGACTTGCTGTAGTCACCTTTGTAATCTTGAGATATGTTTCTGCTACTCCTATTCTCTGCCACACTTTCATTATCAAGGGACCTTGGATATTGTCAAATACATTTTCTAATTCTAAGAGGAGGATAATATTGATTTTGTTAGAATATTGAACCATCCCTGCATCTCTGGGAGAAAGCAATGTTGATCAAGATGGATAATCTATTTGATGTTTCTTCAATTCAATTTGCAAGTTTTGTACTGACACATTTGCATCTATATTCATAAGGGATCTTCTGTCATTGAATGTGAAGAAATTTAGTCAGAGCCCAACTATACAATTTACCTTACTGAGTACTGAGTTGGTAAAGATACTTTGCAGGCTCTCAGAAGAGAAAGAGTATCATCAATGCCATATTGCCACAAAACTGTGATCTGCAAATGTACCTGTCTGCAAGATGTACTCATTCAATATCGGTACAAATATTAATGGCATATCAAACCACATTTGATTTGATTTGATGACCACCCCATAAGATAAACCCATACCCATAAGTGGACAGAAACCTAAGATTGAATAGAATATGGGTAAATATATTATTATTCTTCTTCCAAAGGAAAAGCAATAAAATTGAAGCTAATGACACAAATACATTAGAAAACTTTCCTCTCCTAGTTGGTAGAAATTAACACAGAGACATATGACTGGAAAGTGAATTCAAAGTTCCACTTCTAATCAAGGACCTGTTTGGAATTGGTTCCTGCTAACAAAAAGAAAATTAAATTTTTCCAATGGGGTGACACTATGTACATGAAAAATATTCCATGACTGGAACTAATTGTCCAACATCAAATGAATTTTTGGATTGCTTATTGTCTTCTTGTGTGATCTTTGTTATTTGGTGGTTTTTGTGTGTGTGTGTGTGTGTGTGTGTATGTCTTTTCAGTTTTTTGTTTTTATTTAGAGTTTCACTGTGGTGTGTTCTTGTTTTTTGAGAGAAAGCCCTATCATAATGGGGACAGAGGTGGGGAAGCAGTAAGATGAGTTGAGCAAAAGGAAAACATGATGAAAATATATTGTATAAATAATTTAATAAAAATTCTATTTATTTTTAGAATTACTAATTTAAGGGTGATAGAAAGACTGGTTGAAATGTGGATAATTTAAGGGTGATAGAAAGACTGGTTGAAATGTGGACAGACTGCTGCGATCATACAGGAAAAGTACAATTAACAACAAATCTTTATCAACTATTTTACTCAAAGTTTAGAAATATTCTCATAACATAAACTTAATATTCCTTGGCTATGCAGTCAATGTTGAGAAAATTTAAATTATTTTGTATGGTAAATATACATGGCTTTATTTCAAAATAATTCTTAAATACTAACACTCTGTTACTTTTTAGCCTATTAAAAATTACAGAAAAATATACTCACTTGCCATTCAGTGCTGCTACTCCAACAGTGCTTCGAGCAATCGACATACTGGCTACATAGGTCCACTGCTGACTCTGCGGATCCCACCTCTCCACCGTGTTTAGATAGCTCCAGCCATCATGACCTCCCACTGCATAAATAGGACCTTCAAGCACAGTTACTCCTAAAACATTAGAGGGGAAAATAAACAATGTGTTTGTAGTTTCCAGTATCACATTGCGCAATGAAAGGTATTGTGAATAATGTTTTTGTTTTTTTGTTTGTTTGTTTGTTTGTTTGGCGGGGGTGCTTTGTAGCTCTATTGATCACAGAATGTGAAATTTGATTTTCAATGTGTCTCTTTTCCAATTTGATATCAGGATAAAGCTGTCTTTATGAATGAGTTGGGTGGCTATTCTACCTTTAATTTGTGAAAGGGTGTTAATTTTGAGGTTTTTAGAAAGTTTAGTACCTTTGTTACCTTGTTTCTTTTGATTGATGAAATTTCATACATGAACAAATGATGAAAATTGCAGTATTTGTGGCATACAGTGTCAAATAGATATCCAGTAAATTGCTAGCCATACTGTTCCCCCTGCTATAGGATGTGGATCCTTTGTGAGACTCATGAAAATGTCAAATCTCAGTATCAGCCTCTGAGCCTCTGTTATTTAAAGGATTCAGCAGGACATAGTTGCCGGATTGAATTCTTGCTACTTTGACCTAGCATATGAATGCATGAAAGAAGTAGAAGGCAATGCTTCTTTTCCCTCCTTTACACGTGACTTAGTATATGAATGTCTTGAAGAAGTAGAAGGAAATGCTTCTTTCCCTTCTCTTCTGTTTGAAATTATTCAACTCAAACCATGACTATCATTTCCCCTCTGAACCTCTCAAAAATCTGATTTATTTGGTTTATTCTGCTTTAAGATCTGAGTACTGTAGAAGCCTTACTCAGATCGAAGTACTGTATTGAAGTCACAGTTACATGACTTAGTTAGCTGTATTATTGAGCATATGTATTTATCAGATTAATATATGCATGTATATATAAATATATATATATGTGTATATATATATATATATATCAACCATTCACATTTTGGTCATTGTGCTTATTGTGACTCAGATTTTTTCAATATCTCTATACCAGCATAGGAACATTTTTTCATTTTCACTATGCTGTTACTTTCCACCACAAAGTCTTATAAATAATGATCACTTGATATATTGATGATGGTCACCCTCATGTATGAATATATATATATATATGTTATATATATATCACTCAAAATATGATCTATATATTATAGCCATTCCATATAATTAAGCTATTAAACTTATCCTTAAGTTGCAAATAGAACATGAAATAATTCATAAAAGATTATGGAAATATACATATATTAACTTTCTACAAGTTATTCAATTTTACAATATAACTGTATACACAGAGGCCAAGTCTGCTCCAAGCTATCGTTGAGGGAAAGGATTTTGCTGTAGACAAGAAGGAGAGTACAGCCAGAGGCATCTGGAAGAGTCCAGAGCAGAAAGAGAAAACTGTAGCCTCAACATAGTTAGCAGACTCGATTTGACCTTAGGAGTCAAGTTGTGGGGAATGCAATAGAGGAAGGACAAAGAGAGCACAGACAAAGGAGACCAAGAGGGAGGGGCCAAGCAAGGGAGACAAAAGAGAACACGTGAGTGAAAAGGAGGAACGACCTGGAGAAATGACCATGATCTGGTGGAATATATGTTAGGGTTCAGGGTGACATGATATGAAAAAAATACAGCTAGTTGTGATGCCGAGTGAGCACAGCAGCTTGCATGATCTTTGCTATGCTAACTGGTACCAGAGCTAGTCACTTGTGACTTCTGGCACTGATGAGGAAATGGCTTTCTTGGTAGAAGGGAATGGCCCATGAATGTGGCAGAGTAGAGTTTTCTTTGGACCTGACAAAAATAAAAAGAATAAGCAGGTTAATAAAGTAAAACACCTTCATTAGAAAATTTTAGACATTCAATAACTATCTTAGATGTGATCATATTAATCTGCTTCGGAGAAACTGGGCACACAATTATTTCATACTACGTATGAGATTGCAGCTAAGACATATAACTTTGGAGTTACATTTAGTGAATGTACTACAATATAATGTTACTTAATATTTGAAATAGCTTATAAAATAATTGTAATTAAAACAGAATACTATAAAGAATGTAAAAATATTAAATAGTATATATTAAAAATTAGATATGCCATTAAGTCTTTCATTGCAGTTTTATATTAATTTTCTTTTAAAAGTTTTAAGGGGATTTCATTTAGATAGCCTAAATATATTTATATATTTTAGGAAGCTTCTCCTGTATTTCTTAATACCTCTCAAATGATCCTGTAATTTAGCTGTCTCTTCTGTATTTCCTTCCTCAGCCCCGTCATTACTCCCCTCTCCATTTTATTCTCCATTAAAGTTTGTCTCCATCAAATTACTTCACTGAAGTCTCAGGGAACTCTGCTGAAGAGAAGGCAGAAGTTTTGTTCTCTGTGTATATACTGTGACTTCCAGTTTGTATTTTATGGCATTCTTGATTGTGTGAATGAGCAGGAGTGGGCCTCTGCATTCGGATCTGTTTAGTGTGTGTGTGCCTTCTCTTGGGCCATTTCCTTCTTTAAAATTTTTTTATTTGTTTTGTCATATCAGAATTTGTTATTTCTGTTTTATCTTATTATATTATATTTTTTATTATCCCTTATAAGCCTGCTTGTTTTCCAATAAGAGACTGAAAGGAGGTGGTTCTAGATGGCAGGGGAAATGGGGAGGACCTAAGAGGAGTAGAGTTTGGGGAATCCATAATCAGGATCTATTGTGTGTGAAAAAAATCTATTTTTAATTAATAAAAAATAAGTTATTTTCAAAAGTTTTGAAGTTTTATTTACAAGCACACATACATAAATACTAATAATGTATGTGTACATACATTATTATAATAATAATAAATCTCATTAATAAATAATGAGAACATATTGAAACACAGGATAAGTTACCAGTTAGGAGTATAAATAATAGAAATACAGCTCTCATTTATGAAAACCTCATAAAATAAAAATGCAAAATAAAAATATAAATAAGTTACATTTTCTGGAGACATTACATAACCAAGATTGGAGAGAAGAATATGGACAATAAAAGGAAGATATTGAAACATTGTATATGTTATTGTGATTATTAGCATTTAATTCAGTTAGATACTGGGACTATAATAATGGTGCTGGGGATAGAGAAAAATGACGTAAATGGCTCTAATAAAGAACTCTGGTTATATTGCTATTATCTGAGCCTCAGCCTCATTTAGTAACATAGAGATAATACTAAAATTAATCCTGGCATTTTAAATCTATACATAGCATTAAGATGTAGGTCAAATAAAAATGAATATAACTACATGGCAAATAATAAGCTGCCAAAATATTCATAAATCAAATGGTCCATGCAGCATGTTCTAGAAATGGACAATAATAAGGATTTCAGCAGGTTTTCAAAGTAAATGTCATATACATCTTCACCCTTGAAACATCTTATTTCAAGTGACTAGACATATAATTAAACCATTGAAAAAGTAATATAGTCCTAATGTTGACATTTCTATTTATGTTGATGTTTGCAATATCAAAGCTGACTAAAAATATTTGTACTTTATGTATGCATGTTTTAAAAAGTGATATTCTTTTAGCTGTTTCAATATTTCAAATCGCAAATTCTGGTAGCCTTATGATGTGTTTCTTTCTTACAACTGTTTTGATTCCTATGCAAAATGATTTTAGTAAGTTGAGGGAATAACGGGACCAAAATAATTTCAAAAATCAGTAAAATTCATTCAATTTATTCCTTGTGTTTTTCAGAAACATCTTTATTAATATAAGAATTAAGAAGGTTAAAAGACTTTTTTATTCTCAGTATTAGCTTTATAGTAAAAAATACTAAGCATCTAATTGAACTAAAATCCATATGCTGCATGTATGTTTATTACAAAAGCAATAGTATCATGCAGGTTTTAAAACATTTTTGCTGCTTAATCAATCAAAGAACAAAATCTCATAATTATTATACTGTATTCTATTCTATTCTTCCTTCTTTGAAGAATAATGTGTTTATCTGGGTTGTACACTAAAGTCATCCAACTTGTTAGTGTCCACATTATAGAGATTATATAGTGTCTGTATTATAGAGATTCAATTTGTTTGACCTTGGCCAAGAGGTTATTTAAAGTGTCCACAGATGATTGTTAAGCACAGTGAATGGGACAAACAACTACTATAATGGAAAGTAATAGTAATGGAATGTTTTCAAAGAGTAATCTGTGTGCCTTGCAGTGCTATCCCGCAAAGCTCTACTATCCTACACTGTGGCATCTACTTGTATATCATATATCTGTGGTTTCATTTGGATCTTATATATTGATTGGTGGGCTGAAGATTGTCATAGAAATTGAGATCACAGCGAACATGAACTTATATTCCTGCCCAGTTTCCATGTCTCAGATTAACTACCCTCCATTCACTTTCCAACAGGATTGCATAACTTTATGTTCATGTTCTCTTACAGGATATAGAACACGGGGAGAGAAATGGGATACTGAAGCACACAGTTTCTGTCCCAGTGATGGAGAAAAGTTGTCTGCCCAAGATAATGAGTTGATACTTGTGTTAAGGTTGTGGAAAGATAGAAGTTCATTTGGAGATCAATGAGTTTTGGGGAAAAAAGACATTTATATAAAATAATGCAACAGGAATAAACAGAAGTTTTCAATTATTCTGCCAAACATTAAAAGGGCCAAACTAAAAAGATGCACTGGAGAATTAAATGACAAGCAGATTTAGGCACAATGATGCCACATGAAATCTAGATGTATTTTTTTCAATTTTTATAATTGGAAGGTGGTCAGGTAAATATTTTGTGTATATAATTATATTTTTACAAGAGAGTAAATTCACACACATGTTGACATGTAAAACATTTATATCATTGTCCATCCTCCAGTTAACAGTTTATCTCATTAAATTATGAATTCTGTAACACCCAATTGGATATAGTTTAGCAACTTAAGTATTAATATAGTATTATTTGTCAGTATGGTCAAAGACTCCTAATTCAAATTCAGTTTTCATCAAAGCATTAGAAAAATGACCAGAGCAGAAATGAAGTTAGGTAATATTAGGCTTATATTCTTATCAATGTTAATCTGTTGTTACAAAATGCTTTATCCTAGCTTTTTCTCATTCCACCTTCCAATATCATCACCACTAAAGTTACACGGTTTATCATTTGATGCATTATCCTTGCAAATGATACCCACTAGCTCATCAGATGAAAATTTACCTTCTACTCATATCTGAGTTAGCTGCAGAACTTTTTTCCATTTGTTAAGTAACCATTCTATTATGTTTTTATCATTGACGTTGCAATACTTCACTTACTGAAATTTTTGTTAAAATAAATAGCAGACATACTAAGAATAGCTATAAAATATTCAGATTATTTATGTACTAGCATAATACATGTCTCTTTTACATTCATTATATACTAATATAATAAATTACTACTATAATGGATGTAAATCAATAGATACATCTTTTTGTTTAATGTAATTTTAGAACTTTATTATATTTGTATTCATTTTAAAAGCAATTTAAATTTAGGGCTGCAGAAGAGGATAATTACATTATGCATTATAAAATTAATTCAATAAATTGTCTTGTATGACTGATAAGTGCAGTCTTGACTACATGTTTATTTTTTTAAATTACTAAATTAAATAAAATTGAGGAAATTACTATATGTTTATGTGTTTGAACAAAATGTAAACAAAGGACATAATTAGAAGAAAGATATTAATTTTGAAGGCTGATCACTTACCTTTTTTTCAACCATTTACTATCATTAAGATTTTTTGAAAGTATTTTAACTCCATGTTGTTCATGCTATTAGTGTTTAGTTAGAAGACCCTTTCTTTGTATTATTTTCAAAAATAATACTTTTTAGCTCTTTAATTCTAATCAATGTAACAAATATTTCAGAAGAGATCTTGTCTGAATTAAACTATTTAAAGATATTTTAATTTATTCTTTGAGAAATTCATTTATATGTAAAATAATTTTCATCAAATGTGAAAGTGTACTGCTAAATGTTGATGGTAAGGTATAGCAAACTTTGAGGAATGTTATATAAAATATGAAAAATTAAAAATGAAACTATAAACACGCTTATAGCTGATGCTTGTTTTGAAGTTTTTTTTTCACAAAATCCAGTACCATAAAGGTTGATATTTTTCAAAATGTATCCTAAATGCAGTCCTCATTTACTTTGTGTCAAAATCTGGATTCTGTGCTTTTTGTGAGATAAACAGAGTTAGAAATTTCAAAGAACTGCAATGAAGGTACTTTATACTTTCAGGAATGATAAAGAACTTTGGTGTTCCATTTCTTCTAGTGGTCATGATAAATTTCTGGTAGAAATATTAGTGTCTAGATTAAAAACAGAATGTTAAAACTTATTGAGAACAAGCACACAGATCACCTAGGGGAACTCTGTATTTACTTTAAGTGACTATATTTATTTGTCTGTTTCCTCAAAATCAGAAAACAAAACAAAACAAAATAAAAAAGCAAATATATAAGAAAAAGCTTGTTTTCACATTTTCTGTTTCCTCAAGTTTAAACTCCAAAGGAGAGAGATAGAAGTGGAGTGTAGTTGGTCAGTGTACTTCTGCAGAGACCTTAACCAGGAAAGACAGTTCCACAACAGTTTCACAAAGGACACACTAAGCATTGTAATCACAATAACTGCTCATTTTCCATCTTTTAGAATTCCAACAATAAGAACAGCCCTTTCAACACAAATGAAGAATAGACTATAAACTTATGCAATCACACTGTTATTCCTATTGTTTTTGCTTATTTGAGTTCAAACCTCAAAAAATATGATAAATTTCACTAAGTAAGAACTCAGTGTACACAATTTAAAAGCTCCTAGATTATTTGAACCTGAAAACAATATTAAGAGTTGTTGCTAATGGTATTATACCTAGTAAAGTGACAGCAAAACAGGCTAGAGAATCATTTAGACTAATTGCAAATATTTTCTTCTGTTCTATGAAATCAATCCTCCAGTCTCATCCTCCAGTTTTGTTACAAACTACGTGCTGAAGGTCCTACTCCCTCTTTGCTTCCAACTCTAGATCACACAGATCTTTTCTTCCAAATGTCTTCCCTTCCTATTCATCTTTTTATATTAGCAACCATCTCTGGAAGAAGTTTCCCGGGGAGTTCACTATCTGAGAAAAGAAAGTAGTCCAGTAAAGTGATCAAGCTTCTAATGTTTATTCTCTCTTCTTTCCTCAAAATCTTCCCCCAGTTTCAACTCCAGCTCTACAGCAGACAATCTCTTTTGCCCCTTTCTGACAATCTCTGCCCCCATCTCCAAGGAACAAACAGAACATGATAGGACACCCTTCTTTCCTCTCTCCTATGGACCTGTGCAGCTATTCCTATTCTTGAGTACTAGTTCTCAATTCTTAAACTGTCGATGTTCCCAGAAACTCCAGTGACCAAAACTAGCAGAACCCCGGAAGCATTTCCTACTGACATTCACCCAAAACATTCACCCAAGAATTGGAGAGGACAAAGGAAACCAAGGAAGAAAAGATCAGATATCATCACCTAGGATTAAAATATTACAAATCCCAGGTGCATAAGCACCAGTCTAAAACAAAATTTGTGACAGCCAGTATAATATGTCCCCACTACAGAACCTAACTACAGTAGGCCCTGAGAATGCTAAAAAACAAGACAAGCACCTTAAAATAACCCATATGAATATGACAGTGGTCCTTAATAAGGAACTAAAGAAAAATCTTTTAAAAAATCTATAAAAATAAAAAGAGGGAAAGAAAACAAACAATTCAAGACATGTAAGAATAAGTAAAATCAGCAAAGAGATACTAAATGAAGGGAAATCTGGAAAGGAAAAATTTAGGAAATTCAACTCGAACCTCAGAGGCAAGTCTCACCAACAGAATACAGGTGATGAAGAGAGAATCTTAGATGTTGAAGATATGATAGAAGAAATGAATACATTGGTCAAAGGACTTGTCAGTATAAAAAATTCCTGACACACAGCATCCAGGAAAGCTGGGACAATATGATAAGATAAAAATCTAAGAACAGTAGGAACAGAGGTTTGAATAATTGAAAACAATTAAAATATTTGACTAATTGATTATATAAAACCTCACATGATTTAAACAAAACTTGTTCAACTTTGAGATACAGAAAATAACTGCTTAACAAGTAATCAAACAGAATCAAAATATTTAGATGAATTGGGGAGAGATCATTAGTTTTTAAGGATAAAATTAGTGTAACTCAAAATAAGATGATGTGCTTATTATAATTAAATTATAATGCTTGATCCGAAAACTCAAGTGTCATGATACATTTGGCAGACTTAGAATGTTGATATTAAAAACTAATCAAATTAATAGGAAAAGATTTGGCATTATAAACTCAAGAATTCAATAAGAATAGGAGAAAATATATTCATTGAGACACAAAGTAGAAGACCTGAATTTGTGAATGCATATGTTGAAGACTTAATTTCTTCAATTTTATTATGCCATCATTGACAGGTTACTAAGGTTACACGAGTTCTGAAGTATCATATTCTCATACTACCATCATGAGAGGAAGGAAAGTTCATTGTCAACCCAAGGGAAGTATATTCTAGAAGGTATCTGACACTAAATCATAAAGAGGGGCATCCTGAGGCGCATAATCATCTGGATTATTTTTCTCAACTTTCTGGCCTGTGAAAATATGTAGCTGCATTTCAATTCAAAGTAGTTATTGCATCTTATTATAGCAGCCTGAAATGACCACTGCAAAGGAAAATGCTTTTTATAAAAACTGAATGACATCAAGTCACTTAAAAAAGATTTCATTACAAAATTGATGTCAATTATAAAATTTCAGGAAATCAAATAGTATAGAATAATAGAAAACAGAGCCAAATCTCTACTGTTGGAACCTAATTATGAGCACAATAGCTCACAGCTTTCTAACAAACTACTTTATAGAGCACATGATCTCAATGGCAATTACAAAGCCTTTAAGAAAAGCAGGATCATGTGAGTGTGAGGAAATTATACAATGAATCACAGTGGTCTGATACTGAATTTGGCATGATGTGAAAGAGATTCAATAAATAAAATCACTAAAAAGAAGATGCAATATGCTAGATTTGGTAGTGTGTTTTGTATATTCATATGCATATAAAGAGAGTGGTTGTTTAATTTATAAAGATGAAATATTTTTCAAAATAATATATAATAATACACATATATATAATTTTTATATATTGATGTATAAATATATAATATATTTATATTACATATATATTTATAATTCTATATTGTCATCCATATATGAACACTCAGTTTGGGTTAATTAACAGAGAAAATTTTGCTGTAAAGTTCCTGGAAAATCTACATTCATGTTAAAGATTCCCTAAAACTGATTGATTAGAACTCCCCGTTGTGACAAGCAGAAATGTTGTAGACCAATAGTGAGGTTGTCTTGGGCTACGTTGAGTCTACATATTGGTATTCATTGTCCACTTCTGTGTCTGACCTAACATTCAACTTTCAGCAAAAACTTAAGAAATATATTAATTTAGACTTCTTGCTACCACCATCCCCAAAGCTATACCAGATGACATTTATAACTTACTGCAGAGGCTTCTTTGCCTTGCTATAACCTGATGGAAAATTTTCAGAAACATTTTTTTAAAAACAAAAAAAAAATTGACAACTTACTATCGTTCTGTTTCTATTAAACTAAATAGATCTCTTCTTCCTATCAAGAATATATACTGTTCATAAATTATTCCAAAATACCAATTTCATTTACGGAAGTTAAGACATAATGAAATGAAGTCAGATAACCAAAGACAAGTTTTCCACTCTCAGAAGGCTGAGAACAAAATAACCCCCAATCCTGGCCACCCTGTATTCATTAGTAAAACCTATCAAGAGAAAATATTAAAAATAAAACAGGTAAGAAAAAAGGAGAGTGTGAAAATATGAAAAGATCGTGGCAGGTTTGCCCTGCTAAACTGGCAACAGACATTAACTAAAAGGAATGAAAGTGAGTTAGAGACAGAGTGCAGTGACTGAATGTGTCTTTCTGCTTCGTTGCTGGGTTCCAAATTCTAGAAATTTTTTTGCGTGTGTGTCCCTGGTGAGTATTTCTAAATATTCAATAAAGTCAGATGTTTCTGAAGTAAGAACTCACTGTCCATGGATAAAGTTGCAAGTGTTGCTTTCATTCCTACTGGGATCCTGTATCTGTGATCCTCACCTGCTGTGACTCTGGGACTGACTCTAGAAATGAGTCTTTGAACACATAAAACTTTGATTCAAAGATTTATTCTCTTCCAACAGGCATTCTCATATTGTGTTCCAGGTTGATTATCTCCTATTGTGTTTCCTGTCTCTAAGAAAGCCAAGCTACCAAGCACATAGGACTCTATGTTTGTCCCGCCCAGTACCCCACAGCCGGCAACCCCCAAAGAAAAATCACACAGGATAAGCCAATAACTTTATAATCTTATGGAGTCCTGTGTGTGATTTTTCTTTTTCTTTTTCTTTCTTTTTTTTTTTTTAGATTATAAATTGATTGACCCATTAGGTCAGGCTTCTTATTAGTCCTTGTAACTTATATTAATCCATTATCATTATGTATGTTAGCCACACGGCTCAGTAGCTTTCTCAGCCTGGCAGCTCACATGTTGCCTCTTTGGTGATCTGGGCAGGAATGGCTGGAGGGAGCTTCCTCCTCCCTAGCCTTCTCCTATTCTCATTGCCCTGCCTCTACTTTCTGTCTGGTTGACCCGCCTATACTTCCTGCCTGGCCAATCAGCGTTTTATTAAAATACATGATTGACAGAATACAGAATACAGACACCACTATGTTAGAATGCTCTGAAAGGGCGTTTTCTTATCTATTTCTGTTTTGTTCATCATTTCATCCTCTCTTTCCCCTATTTCCCTCTCTCCTCCTCCTTCTCATTTATTTATTTATTTATTTATTTATTTATTTATTTATTTATTTATTTATTTATTTATTAGGCTTTGATTTATCGAAATAGGTTTTCTCTGTGTAAGGTCCCTGACTGTATTTGCAGACTAGTTTTGTAGACCAGGATGACCTTGAAGGAACCGACACCACACACACAGCAGACCTCTGTCTCCAGCTTCAGAATGCTGTGATTTAAAGCCTGTACTATCAAGTCCAACCTCCTTTTGTTTTTGTTTTTTTTTTTTTTTTTTTTAATGACCTTAGTGATTGTTGCTGAAACGTCTCACAGGTTTCAGGAGAATCTCAGTGAAAAGCCCGGCTCTTGTTTTCTGCAATTTGTAAGCTCTTCACTGGGAGAGGACAGCCCACCCACTTTCCTAAGTCACGAATAAAGGTGAACTTCTGGACAGTCTCCTGTTTACTTTGAAAAGCTTTTACTTTGCTATCAATACAAGAAATTTTCGGCATCCATAACCTCTTATGATATTGTCACACAACTTTCCCCAATTTATTTCCTTGAAATTCTAGAAGCTGCTGCCTAGGTGTTACCTGACATTTTTCTCTCTCAGGCATAGGTTTTTAAAACTTATTTACCTTAGTACCCAATATGCATGAAGGATTAAGTATCGTCTTAACATAATAAAAGAACAATCACAGTTTAGAAAGAAGAAAGCCATATCCAACATGCTTCCCCTGAGGTGCCCTGCCTATGCTTTCATCATTCTATAATAACTTTTGATCAGGTTCAGTTGAATATAGTCTTACCAAAAATTATCAAATATCCAAAAAGATTTTATTTTAGTTTTATGTTGCAAAATAATTGGAAACTCTTTCTTTAGAATTACAAGAAAATATTTAGGAAATCAAGGAAAGGAAGACATCAGTTGTCATTAAAAAAATGATTTTAGCTGGAATTTCCTTATATATGATATTCTCGGATTACCTTACCAAGTTAGCGTTGATTGTTCCAGCCTTCCTCCAGTGCAGTGGGCACTTGGAAAAAGACTGACTGTTCTACTGAGTTTTTTATTATTCAGCCAAATTAAACTTGTAGTGGCATGAAGTAGGAAATACTGCTGCTAAAAACAGCAAATATTTCTCTACTGGAGGAAAAACAGTCTGAAAAAAACACAGTTTGATATAACATGCTGCATAATACTCATCCCTAAGCTTCATTCCAAGTTTTATCTACCACCAGTAGATTTATAAATTATTCAAATGGGTGAAATACAATACTTGCAATGCAATGAAATTTAACATCATTTTTCATATTTTTATATTGCAACCTTCACTGAGGCAAATTTTCCCACTTTGTTAAAAATATGTGAAACACATCTGTTCTTTAAATCTTTATTTGAATCCACAAATCAAACATTATCTTTTTCACTAAGTTGCAGGAAATGCAATAACCCCTTGGTAATAGTTTGTGAGGCGTCTTCTAATTTGCTTTCTCTTGTGATAAACACCAAATACAAAAGGTACTAGGGGAAGAAGGTGTTTATTTCATCTTAAAGGTTATGATCTACCATCTATGAAAACCAGTACAGGAATTCAGGTCAGGATCTTGAAGAAGAAAAGAACAAATGATATTTGTAGCTGAACGTTTTTCTCTGTCTTGTTTGGACCCACTGAGTCAGTTTCTCTCCCACCCATTGGTCCCGGCACTCGCTTATAAAATAATCACTCAAAGGCTAATATTAAATATAATAGTTTGGGCAATGGCTCCGTCCTATTACTGGCTAGTTCTCTCTTATAAATTAACCTATTTCTACTAATTTGTTTATTGCCTCATGACTTTCTCATTACCTCTGCTCTGGCATCTTTCTTCTTAGGCTGCTGCTGGCATCTCTCTTCTAGGGTGGCTGTCTCACATTCTTCCTGATCCTGCCCTTTTTCTCCTGTTTATCTGTTTGGATATCCCACCTAGCTATGTTCTGTCTTAGCACAGGCCAAAATAGCTTTATTATCAATCAACTGAAACAGCATATATTACACCATACAGGAGGACATCCCACCTCATCGCCCCCTTTTCTGTCAAATCAAAAAGAAAGGTTTTAACTTTAAAATGTAAATTACATATAACAAAAATAGTTAATCAAGCAAAAATTAAAGTTACAGTATTCAGTCTATTCTTATTGTGCAAATTAAAAAATATTTAATCATTTATCTTATCTTTGTGAGTCTAAAGTTTTATATCTAATATGTTTTTATTATAACTAAGGAAAACTATGCAATTATCTAGTCTTCAACTCCATGAAAGACCACAGTAAGATCTAATATTAACTAAGAAACTTCCAAAACTTTAGAAATAAATATCTGAATACCCCAACAGTCATGCAAAGTTCTTCTGTAATGATGGGACATTCATGTTTATCCTACAGGCCCATAGTATCTGGTAGATTCCTTAGTGAAGCAGGAAATCTGAAGAACAGTCTCAAATATTTTGGCAAAATTAATCAGTTGTTGCCCTTTATTTACTGCAGAATGTCTGGCAAACTATTCCATAAAGCAGGAACCCTGAAGAACTGACAGATTTTTTTTTAGCAAGTTCTGCAGTCATTTTCCTTTGGTCATGCATGCCCAGCTTATACAGTGTACTCTTAAGCAGTTCAGGCAAGATCAGTTTCTTGCTCAAATGACTATTCTTACCATAATGAAACAAACTCCATAGGGAGCTTCTTCAATGCCCATCACCCTCTTGAAGTAACTGATGTTGCCAGGAGCAGACATGTCTCATTTTCAAAAAGAGTCTAAGTTTTTGAATCATTTTAAATGCCTTAATCTGTAGGTCTTTGAAGTATTTGAAGATTACCTATCCATCAGAAATATATCTGCATCGCTAGAAAGCCTAATAGCATGTCTATATGCTTTATTATTACAGATTACTATTAATTTTTAATTCTTAACTGTATACTACATTTTTAAATAAGATACTGAATCAAAATACCTTAATTATTCTTAAACAATAATATAAATATAACAATATTGACCTTAAATTTATATTAATAAACAAAAATACATACCAATGTAAAGTATTTTGAGGTTAACCTCACGTTTCCTTTACCCCAAATTCTATGTTCTCCATTTTGTCAAGTGATCGTGTCTATTTTGACTTTTCAGGTGAATCTATATGTTTTTCTTAGGGTTCACCTTGTTACTTAATCTCTCTATGATAATGAAATATAGGCCCAATATCTTTTGTTTATAACTAATGTCCACTTATGAGTAAGCCCATACTATATTCATCTTTTTTTATCTGGGTTACCTCATTCAGGATGGTTATTTCTGGTTCCATCCATTTGCTTGCAAAATTCAAGATGTCATTGTTTTTTACCACTGAGTAGTACTCTAATATGTAAATGTGCCACATTTTTATTATCCATTCTTTGGTTGAGGGTCATCTAGGTTGTTTCCTGGTTCTGGCTATTGCAAATAATGCTGCTATGAACATAGTTGAACATCAACAAGATGGAGGAAGGACAGAAAAGAGAGCAAGGAAAGATATATCTTGATTGAATGAGCCATTATGGGGTTAGCAAGAAACAGCTCTAGAGAAATTCCCAGGAGTCCATAAGGATGACTACAGCTAAGAACCTAAGCAATAGAGGAGATGCGGCCCAAAACAGTCTTGCCCTGTAGTTAGATTGCTGAATATCTTAAACATAACCAGAAAAACTTTATCCTTCTTCCAAAAAATGACAGAAGTAGAGGAAGAGACCCACATCAGAGCATGTACTGAACTCCCAAAGTTCTACTGAAGAGTGGGAGAAATGAGAATATGAGCAAAGAGGTCATGGTCTGGAATCCACTGAAACAGTCTACCTGAGCTAAGGGGAGCTCACCAACTCTAGCCAGACAGGGAAGGAACAAGTATAGGACCAAACTAGTCCCTCTGAATGTGGTTGACGGTTGCATGACAGGGGAAGACTGAGGGGCCAATGGCAGTGGCACCAGGATTTATCCCTACTGCATGTACTGTTTTTTTGGGAACATATTCTCTTCAGATGGATACCTTGTTCAGCCTAGATATAGTAAGGACGGCCTTGGACCTTACCCAAAGCAATGTGCCTTACTCTCTCTGAGAAGTGAATGGTGGGTGGGATGGGTTTGGGGATAAGTGGAGGAAATGAATGGGAAAAGGGAAGGAGTGGGAACTTGGATTGGGTATAGATAATAAAAAGAGATAGCTTATTTTTAAAAAAACTTAAAAAATAAATTGAAAAATATACCAAAGAAAATAATAAATAAATAGATGAATAAATAAATTTCAAAAACAAGTCTTATCTCCACCTAATGCCTTACTATGCATAGCAGGTTCTTGCTCTATGCTGAAGGTGTGGCATGGTAGGCTGTTCTTTCTGCATAAGTCATCATATAACACAGTTCAACTTTTAGGATTTCTTTATTCAATAGAAACGAAGAAAGACAGAATCCTTGTTTACTGTCCTTCTATGTTTTCTAACATTAGCAATAATTTCACATTGTCTTCAGACTTCACTTCAAGCAATATGAACCAACTGGCACAATTTATTTTTAATGAGCTACTCCTTTTTATCTCTGCATCTTAAGTATTTTAGAAGCATGCTGACAGGCAATTATTCCATTTATTAATGCCTAGATGTGAAGGCCGAGATTAGACTTCTCAAGAGGGGAATCTTGTCTGTCATTCCAAGCTTCACAATGTCAAGGCACCAACTGATTCTCATTAGCACACATTCACTTAAGTTGACACTAGTCAAAAGTTTCTCAGACAGTTGAGAAAGAAAAACAGATTTCTTTTTTTAAAAAAAGGAAAGACAAACAGTGGAGAGAGTTGAGTACTTATAAGGTTTCTTAAATAAATTTGCATGAATTCTTTTTAATGATGATGCAGTTGCAACATGTGACTTTTAGTCCTTTTCTGAATGATAAAATTAAGGTCATTTGTGAGTTAAAATATAAAACATAATTTCATGACAACAAATAAACTTCCCAAATTTTGTGATCTAAAACACTTTGACAATGCAATATTTAAAATAAATTACTAAATTATAAAATTGCATTAATTTAAGATTATCAGACTTTCCCACTTTGTTTTAAGATATTCAGCGTCACTTTAGAGGATAATTCACGTTGACATTAAGTTGCCACAACTGAAATGGAAGTAAATCAAAACTTAAAGGATTAGATACTTTTATCGCCACCATACCAGGGCATTTGTGTTTTAGTGAAACAAGTAGTCAACACAGTTTATCCGTTTCTTTTCTTTTCTCTTTTGTTGTTGTTTCTAGACATGGACTCTCCATGTAGCCATAGCTATTCTAGAACTCACTCTGTAGACTAGCTGGCCTTGCCTCTCCTGAACTCCCTGGGGACAGGGAATAGAATCGATTTCCTGTGTGAACTTGGAACAGTTGGGGATGGAAACAGTAGGGTTAGGGTGTCAGGAGGGTGGACAGGAAGAGTACTGGAAGAGAAGAATAAAAAGGGGGGGGGTACTTTCTGTGAAGTATAAAGCTAGTTTAATGGAAACTCCCAGGAATTGAAATGGGTGACCCTTGCTAAAACTCTTACCAGTAGGGGATATGTATCCAGAGCCAGTCATCCCCGTAAGCAGCTAAATTTCCAGGCAAGGGATTTGGACACTAACCCAGCCATATAAACTTTGACCTACAGTTTGTCCTGCCACAAGACATACTGGAATTTCTTGCAGAAATTGTGTCAAGCAATGACTGGTCCATTCTGAGACCCATTTCTTGAGAATGAGTTCACCCATGGAACTGCATGGAACCACATGACCTAGAGACTGAATAGCCCTGAGACCTAGAATAAGACTGATTTTAAGAAAAATCAGTGTAATGATGCCTAATGATATTCTGCTATACTCATAGAATAGTGCCCAGAACAAATGTCATCACAGAGGTTTCATCTAGCAACAGATTGAAACATACAGAGACTGACAGTCAAAATTAGACAGAGCATGGGGAATCCTACAGAAGAAGGAGGAGGGGTTATAGGACCTCACAGAATCCACTAAACTGGGCTCAAAGGGACTCACAGAAACTTAATGAACAGTAAGGGAGTTTACATTGAACTTCCCTAGACTTTCTGCATATATTGGAGAGAAGTCTTTGACTCTTTATTCAGGTTTTAGGACACCAGTCCTCATATGGGTTGCCTTTTTCACTCTTCATATAAGAGAAGATGCCTAATCTTACTGCAGTTTGATAATTGCAGCCATATTTGACTGATATCCATGAGAGACCTATCCTTTTTTGAATAGAAACTGAGGATGAAAGGGGAGATAGTGGTATGCTTGGAGGAGCTGAGAGAGGTGAGATACTTTGGCCAGCACATAAATAATAATAATAATAATAATAATAATAATAATAATAATAATATTCAAAAGTAACCATAAATGGCAGCTATGGAAGTATTTCAGGGGCAGAATGATTAATTACTACAGGAGTTGGCATCTTCAATCATTAGTGATAATAATAAATGAATAAAAATAAAACAATTAGAGAAATTGAAGCAAGTTCTCTTTTGTTTTGGATACGTGCTTTCTTGGAGATGGCCCACAATTTTTCAGTGTGACTGGGTGCAAGTCACTCAAATTAAAACTATCCCTTAAGTTTCTTCTCAATGTCTGAAAGGAAATGGCATAAATAGTGTTTCTTGAACCAGAACCTAAGAAGTTGTTTCTGTTTTTCAAGAAGATATCACAATCACAGGTGCAGATAAATTTTGCAAAGATTTCTGAGCATCCTTGTAAGCAGGAATGAATTTCTCCTTTCTCTGAGCTTCAGTTTCTTGCTTTTAAAGCTGTGGTAATAAAATACCTCAAGGGGGCTGTTGTAAAGATTAAAAGAGGAATTGTGTTTAATGTGATAGTGTCAGTTTTTGACACTCAATTGTTAGTGTTAATGTAAGTTTTAATGTAATGTGATTTCAGATAATGACACTCAAAATAATATCAAGTTCAAAAATGTCCTTGGAAGAACAAATAATGGTGTGCATTTGTATCAGTCCATTTTCTTCTCTCTCTGTTTATCCTACTGTTCAGTTCCTTATTCTTATTCTTCTTAACTTCTGTCTATAATATTGATGTTGCATACTTATTCTAAAATACGATATAGATTTGCTGCTTGATGTTGCTCAACAACCAATGTATTTCCTTTATTGGAATTATTTTTTTCCCAACCATTAGTTTTCTGATTAGAGTTTATCCTTTCCAATATTCTACCTCACCACCCCTCCATCCCCATTCACCCCTTTTCTGTCTCTCTTTAGAAAACACATATCTAAAGAATCTAAAGAACAATAATGAAACAAACGAATATATATACAAACAAATTAGAACAGAAAAATAAATAATAGGAAGAGAATGAGACAAATCAAAAGCACAAGAAATATCTATAGACAGAAAAACATATGCTCATACCTACAGGAATCCTTTAAAAGTACAAAACTGACTTCTTTTGGAGGATAAATTGGTCACTTCATGAATCAATCATGTAAATTTTCAAATATAGAAATTAATGACAATGAAAATACAGCATACTACAAAGCACAGGACACAATAAAAACATCAGTTTGTATAATGTTCATACTGCTAATTGCCTCTATCAAAAATTCAGTGATCTTAAATAACAAATGTAAACATCTTTAAGACGCAACAAAAACAAGAACAAGCCAAACCCCAAAGTAGCAGATTAAAAAAAAAAACAGTAGCAATTAAGATTAGGGAAGAAATTAATGAAGTCAAACATGAAGAACAAAATAGCACAAAGAATTAATGGATCTAATAATATGATTTTAAAAAATAGAAAAGACTGACAAACTTTTAGAAAAATTAATCAAATGACAGAAAACATTCAAGCTAATAAAATTAAAGACAGTAAAGAGACATAAATAATATAGCAATGAAGTTCACACAACAGTAAGAATGCACCTTACATGCATGTTCCATTATTCTACATAATCAAAACCACATTGAAGGACTTTGAGCGGCATGTAACCTACCAAAAACAATCAAAATATCATTTGAGAGACAGAGGCAGGTGAAACTCTGAGTTCAATGCCAACTTGGTCTACAGTCCAAGGTGTTCCAGAAAAACCATGGCTTCTCAGAAAAATGCTACCTTAAGAAAAAACAAAACCAAAAACAAATCACAAACCAACAATCCAAAAATCCCTCAACCAAAATGAAACTGAAATGGACAAGTCTAATGGACTTGTAGTAAAAAGATTCTTACAAGGGGGACTGAAGCAGTTAAAACTTCTCTCTACTCAAAACTCCTGGCATTAGGCATATGCACAGTAGAAAGTCACCAAATCTTCAAAGAATAATGCAAACAACATTATCCCACACAATGTAAAACGGAAGAGAGCTTTCAAAACTCTTGTTTTATGTATCTAGTTTTATCTTGGTATAAATGCCTGAGAAGACACAGGAAAGAATTATAGGCTGATTTCCCTAGTGAACATAAATGGAGGGATTCTCAGGAAAATATTCACAGCCTTAATTAAAAATCGTCTCCATTACCATGTTAGTTTCCTTCCAGGAATTCACTGGTAATTCAAGAAACGTACATCAATAAGTTAATTCTTCACAAAAGGATGGATTCAGATGCTCACCTCAATAGAGGCAGAAATGGTATTTCTCAAAATATTTCCTCCCTTTCTTATAATTATTACAATGAGGTGTGAATGGAGAGAGCCTGCTTCAGCATAGCACAGAAATATAGACAGCAGCATACTGAAGAAGAGGAGAACTCAATGTATCCCCATATGCATCCAGATAAGGGTGTTCTTTACTTCATGCTATCCAACACAATGTTTAGCTTTGCTAAAACATTAAGACAATAAAAAGTGACCTGCTACAGCAATGGAATACTCAGATTAATATCCCTGCAGTCCCAGGAACTCATAATTCTGGGAAGTAGATAATAAGGTAGTATGCATGAAGTGCACCAGCCATTCAGGCTGTACAACAACATAAAGCAACTAACAAACCTTTAGAGGAAACAGCCTCACCTTTAAAATGGCTAACTGAAAAGCCAATATGGGTTAAACAATGACCTCTAGCTGAAGATAAATTGCAGGCTTTAGAACAATTGGTAAAGGTGTAATTAGATGCTCAACATATTGAGGAGTCAACTAGCCCTTGGAATATTCCTGTGTTTGTTGTAAAAAAGAAATCTGGTAAATGAAGAATGGTGACAGATCTAAGGGCTTTCAACAAGGTAATTCAAGTTATGGGCCCTCTACAATCTGGAATTCCTCTGCCTTCTCTGAAGCCCAGATTGGCCTCGGACTCGTGATCCACCTGCCTCTGCTTCCTTCAGCAAATCCTACCAGCGTGCTCCAAGATACTTATATATTGTTTATGTATTGATATACATTGTTTACATTTGGAGGTCATTGTCCTCATTTACTGCACAGTTGTTTAAATTTAAGAATTGTAGATCAATAGTCATCTATGTCTGTCATATTTATAGTTAGACTAATCAGGTTCTTTAGATACATAGAAATTATATTCTGTATAAATAATCTTCAACCTCTTCAAAGAGCTGTAGAAAATGGCATTTAAGCTAATTTAGAGTTCTGTGGCAGTGAGACACAATCGCAACCTGGCAACACCGATCTATTCCCAAGAAATTGTTGAGCACCAAAGACACTCCACTTGGAGCTTGTCTTCTTTTTGGTAAAACCGGCCTCTGGACAAGGAACTGCCCATACCTCAACTATTGACAAAATACGTAGTATCCAGAAATGGATAAGAAGAACTGTCAAATCTTACCAAGACGTGGTAAAATGGTTTTAAAAAATTTCTTGCCTTTAAAAATAATCTGTCAGTTATTCTAGGCCTTAGCCAAAGTTGGTTGCTTCAACGCTGCAAACATGAATTTGGTGATTACCCAGGTAGCCAATTGTCTGTCTCTGTGATTTGTTGCATATTTGGGAAGTTGTTTGATTGCACTTCCTAATTACTCAGGTAGCATTATTTCCTTTCTCAGATCTTTGGTAGGGTTGAAGACTAGATAAATGTAGTTACTTTCCTCTCATGACTTGACCAAGTTATTTATTATACAAGACTCAAGTTAGTGAGGATAGGATATTTGTTCTTATTGTATATAATTTTGTAGTAGGTTTAGAACTCTCTTACTTACACAAAAGGGAGAGGTGCTGTGGGAGCTCCATCAGCCAATAGCTGCTGAGATACCAACCCACCAGGGCATGATCTTTATCTCTTTAAAAAGCAGCAGCAGCCCTCTACTAGTTCTCGAAGTCCAGCTACTAGATTCCTTTTCTGGCTGTCATGTAGGACAGTGTTCTGTAAGTTTTTTTCCCCTCAAATAAATAACCCTTTGAATCCAAACTGGTGTGGGATTGTTCTGCGCATTATCTGTTGCCCACCTCCCCAAATTCCCATCCCCTGGCTAGGCTGCCTACCCCTGGCTCAGCTGCCTGCTGCCAGCTCAGCTTGGCACCAGCCCTCCCCTCAGCTGTGGAAACTACACGCCTCCCGGGATCCACGGGCCCAGACAGTCTGAACAGATTTTAAGCACAGTGATTGGGCAGTGTGAGTAATGAAAACAGCTTGGTATTGGCTTAGAAACAGACGTTGACTAATGAAATCGAATTGAAGACCTGGATATTAATCCACACACCTATGAACACCTGATTTTTGACAAAAAGCAAAGATTATACAACGGAAAAATGAAAGCATCTTCAACAAATGGTGCTGGCATAACTGGATGTCAACATGTAGAAGAATGAAAATAGATCCAGATCCATTGCCATGCACAAAACTCAAGTGCAAATGGATTAAAGACCTCAATATAAATCTGACCACACTGAACTTGATAGAAGAAAAATTGGGAAGTATCCTTCAATGCATGGGCACAGGAGACCATTTTCTAAATATAACCCCAGTAGCACAGACACTGAGAACAACAATAAATAAATGTAACCTCCAGAAACTAAAAAGCTTGTGTAAAGCAAAGGACGCAATCAAAAACAAAACAAACAAACAAACAAAAACCCTGCCTACTGAATGGAAAAAGAGCTCAACAGACAAAGGACTGATCTCTAAAATATATAAAAAATTCAACAGTTCCTCAACAGACAAAGGACTGATCTCTAAAATATATAAAAAATTCAAGAAATTATACAGTAAAATTCTAAATAACCCAATTAAAAATGGGGTAGTGGACTAAACAGAGACTTCTCAACAGAAAAATTTCAAATGGCCAAAGTTACTTAAGGGAATGTTCAACTTCCTTAGCAATCAGGGAATTGCAAATCAAAACTACTCTGAGATACCATGTACACCTGTCAGAATGGCTAAGATCAAAAACACTAATAATAGCTTATGCTGGAGAGGATGTGAAGTAAGGGGAACACTCATCCACTGATGTTGGGAATGCAGATTTGTACAATCACTTTTGAAATCAGTATGAGGGTTTCTCAAAAAACTCAAGATCCAGGAATACCACTCTTGGTAATATACCCAAAAGATGCTATATCATACTACAAATGTATTTGTACAACTTTGTTCATAGCCACATTATTTTTAATAACCAGAACCTGGAAACAATCTAGATGCCCCTCAACTGAAGAATGAGTAAAAAAAATGTGGCACATTTACACTTTAGAGTATTACTCAGCAGTAAAAAAACAATGACATCTTGAATTTTGCTTGCAAATGGATGGAATTAGCAAACACTAACCTGAATGAGGTAACTCTGACCCCTCCAAATGAATATGGTATGTACTGACTCATAAGTAGATGCTAGCCATAAACAAAGGACATTGAGCCTATAGTTCATGTTCCTGAGAAGCAAACTAATAAGGTGAATGAATCCAAAGAAAAACATCTATAGACCCACCTGAAAATTGGAAACAGACCAGATTGCCTGATAAAATTGGGAGCAGGAGGGAAGTGGGTAGAAGGAAGGAGATAAGGGGAGGGTTGATGAGAATTCGAGGGAATGAGATAGTCAACATGGAGGAAGGACAGATATGAGAGCAAGGAAAGAGATGTCTTTATTGAGGGCACCATTATGGACTTAGCAAAAAACTTAGTTCTAAAAAATTTCCCAGGAATACACAGATGACCTCAGCTAACACCACAAGCAAGAGAGGAGAGGGTGCCTGAGTTGGCCTTGCCCTGGAGTCAGACTGATGATTATCTTAAATATTACCATAGAACGTTCGTCCACCAACAGATAGAAACAGAGGCAGAGACCCAAATCAGAGCACTGGTTTGATCTCCCAAGGTCCAGCTGAAGAGTGGAAGGTGTGATAATATGAGCAAAGAAGTCAAGATCATCAGGAGTTCATCCACTGAGACAGTTTGCCTGAACTAATGGAAGCTCACCAACTCTAACTGGACTATGAATGAACAAGCATAGGCTCTAACTAGTTTCTCTGAATGTGGTTGACAGTTGGAGCAGACTGAGGGACTACTGACAGTGGCACTAGGATTTGTCTCTACTACATGTCCTCGCTTTTTGGGATCCTATTCTCTTTGGGTATATACCTTGCTCAGGCTAAATGTAGTGGGGAGCGCCTTGGAGTTTCCTCAAGGCAAAGTGTCTTATCCTCTCTTAGGATTAGAGGGTGGTGGGGTGGTAGGGTGTGTGAAAAGAATGGAAGGAGGAGAGGGAGTAAGAATTTGAATTGGTATTTTTTAAAAGTAATAAAAAAAAGAAAAATCAAACAAACCAATCAAACAAAAATACCTAGAAATAGAGGATATCTTATAATCCAGCTACACAACTCCCTAGGACATATGACAGGGTGAATGAGAATAGGCAACACAGTCTAATATGATTGAATGTTTGTTTCCTAGTTAGGACAACTATTGGGAGAAGGATGACAAGTTATAGCATTGTTGGAGGAGGTGTATCATAACAGACACTGAGTTTTCAGAAGCCCATGTGCTACAAAAATCTATTTTCTGCCTCCAAAATATGATTAAGTGTATGATTAAAATATGATTAAGTGTAAACTCCGTACCTGCCTACCTGCTGCCATGTTCCCTGTGATATTTTTGTCATAATAGTCATGAACTCACCCTCTGAAGCTACAAACACACCTCCAGTTCTGCTGCCTTGAGTTCTCTTCACAAAAATAGATCAGTAACTAAGACAGACAGACATAAGGATAGCATATAAAGCAGGTTTACAACTCCTGGATAGACATTCAAATTAACTCATATCACAGGTCTCATGGGAATCCCCAAACAGCATAGGCTGTAGCCAAGACTACAGGCTGTTTTCCACCAATGGAAAGCACAGTGCCATTGCTAAAGTAGCACCTATACAGCTCACTGAAGATACAGATGGTGCCTACAGAAAGGCTTTACCTCAATGTTTCTTCATCTGTAGTTCACCAATGTACTCTGTATGCTCCAAAGAGAAAAGCAAATATCAAGCCAGCCAAAAACCATTTATATATAATTGTGTACTGACACTACTTTTGTGACCCAAGAACCTGAGACTTGATAGCACAGGGACCTAGGGTAAAAAATACTTACCTAAAACAAACAAACAAAAAAACGTGTAGTGATATCTTTAAACAATATGTTGTTATGCTCAAAGATCAATGTCTTTCTCGATGTTTTTCATCAGAAAAGCTTCCTCTTCAGCAGAAGAGAGGAGACATAGAGACTCAGAGTGAGAATGAGAGACCTTGGGACATTCTGCCCTAAATGTGATGTCTAAATCAAATCTCTCATCTCTGGGCTCAGGGAACCCTGTGGGAAAGGGCCAAGAAAGAGTGCAAGAGCCAGAGGGGCTAGAGGACACCAGGAGAGCAAGTCCCTTTAAGTTCACATGAGTAACTCTCCTATCAACTGACAGAGGCTGAAGCAGTGTGCACAGGGCGGGCACACATCTCCGTGAAGTCATCTGGTTCATATTACGGTTTATAATTAGTAATTGTATGGGTTTTGTGAGTGTGGGAATGAGTAGGTTTCTGATTCTTGTGCCTTCTCTTGGGTTATTTTCTAGTCTGTTGATGTGTTTGGGCTCATGTTGATGTGATAGTTTTGTTAGCATTATTATCATCATCATCATCATCATCACAGGGTTATTTCTAGTACTTTGCTGGGATTCTGTGCCTGGTAAAATTCATTTATTATTAATAAATTAACTAACTAATTTTTCCTAGCCTGATCACAGTTTTCCCTTCCTTTTCTCCTCCCAGTTCTTTCTCAAGGCCCCCTCCCCATCCACCTCTTCTGCTTTCTTTTCAAAAAAGTACAACTTCCAATGTATGTCAGCCAGCCATGGCATATCAAGTTGCAGTGAGACAAGGACTCTCCTTTTCTATTAAGGATGGACAAGATAATCCATCAGAAGGAAATACTCCCCAAAACAGGTAACAGAGTCATAGACAGCACCTGATCCCTCTGATAAGAGTCCTATAAGAAGATCAAGCCACAAAACTAACATATACAGTGGACCCATGTCAGTCCCAGGTTAAGTTTTCTGGTTGGCAGTTTAGTGTCTCTGAGACCTGATAAGCCCAGGTTCACGATTCTGTGGGTTTATTCTGCTATAATTATAAGTCATTTCCTATCCCAGTTGTCACCAGACAGGCTTTACTAAGCATCTGATTAAAACATATGCAGAGACCCACAGACAAACACTAGGTGTACCTCTGCAAATTTGTGAAAGATGGGGAGGAAGGATTATGAGAGCCAGAGGGACCAAGGACATCACACAAAACCCCACAAAATCTTTTTGTTATTTTAATATTGTTATATTATTTTTAAAAATTAATGAATTAATGAATGGAAAACTAGCCCTGATGGTAAATGTTGAAACTGTACTGTCACATATACCTATTGGGAGAGGGGAAATCAGTTTTCTTTAATAGCATGGCACCGGATATATTAACCATTCCAGAACAGGCTTCATGTTCAGGAGTACTGAGAACAACATATAATGGACATTGCTCTTGTACACTGGGAAGATTTGTCACTCATTTTGGCTTAATAAAATGAAGATTGGCAAGTAGTCAGGCAGAAAGTATAGGTAGGGCAATCACACTAGGATAATTCTGGAATAAGGAAAGGCAAAGTGTCAGTCACCAGGCAGACACTGAGGAAGCAAGATAATAATGCTTTACTCAGAAAAAGTACCAAGCCACATAGCTAAACATAGACAAGACTCAGGGTGAATTTAAGACATAAGAGCTAATTAGTAATAAACCTGAGCAATAGGCCAAACATTTATAATTAACAGAAGCCTTTGTGTTTATTTGGGTCTGAAAGACGGTGAGACCAGGCTTGACAGAAACTTCTGCCTACAAATGTTGCCCAACATTCAACAACTATATCCATATAAAACCCAAGAGAGCTTGTAAGCAATGCTATCCTTTAAGTAAAAGAGACACAAAAAGAGCAAACATATATTCATGTAATTGTAGAAACAGAGGTTATATTGAATAAGGTGCTCTTTTAAATACAATGAAAACTGACAGACTAGAATGAGATTTTTCTATCCCAGTAAGCTGTAGTAGAGACAAACACAGGTTTATTTTTTTGCTGATGTATTCCTCAAAGTATCCGTTACTAGCTCTATTTTGTGTTTTTTAAAATGTATGGAAAGCATGGGCAATAAACCTTACTTTTAGTCATATTTCTCCTAATATAAACACACATAAATATACATGGAAATTATGTGCTCAACAGTATTTTCAATGATTATTATCCTGAAATCTGTTTTCTCCAAGTACTAATCAGTTTTATTTCCGTAACCCAGGGACATTTACAGATCTTATTACCATTCATCTCAACATGTTCCCACCTCTGTTTTAAGTAGACAATCTCAGATTGTTCTAGTAATTTAGCTTCAGCTTAGTGTAAGAGTTCAGGCATGGAATCAGAATTAGTTGAAGCAACAAAGACAATTCAGGGACAAAGTTGGTCCATCAAAGTCCTGTAAGTGGAATGGAGTCATATGTTAACTTTTACAAAGAGATCTTCTAATGATATCTTTTATCAGTTGATCAGGAATCCTGTGAATACACAGCTGATGACTGGGGAGATCTTCTTGTCTCACCAGTCGAATCACTAATATATTTGAGAGTCTCACAAGAAACTAGGTTCCAATCTTTCTCCTTGTCTATCTCCCCCCTCCCTCTTTTATTTATGTTTGAGGGGGTGATTATAAAGCTTGTATTCATCTTTCATTAAATTGAGAGAGCCTAGGTTCACAAGGTCTTTTCTTACTCAACTCCTGAGAATTAGTTTGGTTAATCATGGGTAAAGATGAAACCTTTGCCTCAGAGAGTTTAAACAGAAATATATTGCTTCCTAACAACAAGAGTAGATATTAAAAGTGTATAAACAGTAAAATCCCCATTTTATATTTTACTTGAACATTTCATTGTTCTTACTTCACTGATGATTTTACAAGATCATGTTCAGATTAACTAAGTTGTTTTCTCCCTAAAGAACAATTTCTGTGTATCAAGTTGTAATCTCAATGTTATTAAATTTGTAACAGAGTGAACTTGTTCTGCCTTCATCTCATTAAGACTGTATTTTCCAGATCATACATTTTGCTTACAATAAAAATCTCTCTGATGTTGTTTACTTTTCTATGTTTATTTCTTGGATAGAAGTGAAATATCAACATTTCTGCTTATTACCATTTATGGCATAAATTTCTACAATTTTATACACACCCCTTTTAATGATTTATAAAGGATATAGTCAGTTTTATTTTCCCTATTTTTTCTCAAGGTACTTTGGGAAGAGCTATGATATCATGGGATGATACCAATCTACTTATCTAACTACCTATTTACATATCTATCTATCTACATTTCTATAATTTATGTATCATGATTATTTGCATATCTTCTTACCACAATATTTGCCTATATATACAGATTACTTTCATTGAATTTCAATGTATATTATATAAAATAATAAATATTTCTGTTGAATTGTTTCTCAAACTTCCTTCATTAGTTGGTAGTCCATGTTACTATATTTTTGTATTATTTGGCATAATAACATATCCCTAATTTATGTTGCGATATATATCAATGTATTTCTTTTATTCTACATGGATAAGATAGTATAGTATTGGCTGTTAATTTAAAGAAATATATATATATATTAATAAGGTAAACTACTATATATTTAATAATCAACAGCTACTTGCTCTACTAAAAATATGATTCTTGCATCAAAAATGATTATATTCGCATCCCAAGTCTTCAATGACATGCTTTAGGAAAATTTTTCAATTTGTAAAAAATGTTGTTTCATATTAGATGGTATTTTTAAAGGTTAACATTACAAGTAACAGTACTGAGCAACGATATATATATATATGTGTGTGTATATATATGTATGTATATATATGTATGTGTATGTATGTATGTATATCAGAATGAAACAAAGAAAATACATTAAGAACACAAAATATTAAGAATACTCAACAAAGACAATAATGATAAATGTTTGTGAAAATTCATACTAAAGACATAAAACACTATGGTATTTTAGAAAATGTAACATTTATGGGACAGTTAAGAATGGTAGATGAGAAAACATGATTTCTGTTTCTGCTTTCAATAGTCCTAATTTATGTTTATAAAAATCTTTTAAACAAAAATTTAATACAATGCCACCTTAAAAGTTAATTTGATTTTCTTTTTGATGATATGAATAAAAATATGAGTTATGTCACCTTGTATTTCACTAGCTCTAGAAGACTAAGAAAAGTTCCAGAAATAGAAAACAGGCCAACCTGAGAGTCTCCTGAGTGTTTGGATGCACTACTGTGGAAGAATTATAAAAACTATTACACTAGTGCCTGTCAGGAAAAACATGGGAAAAAATAATGTGATTGAAATATTGTCTGAAGCATATTATTTAAGAGGAACATTTCCTAATTCCAAAATAAAAATAAATGATTTTTAATATAAGCAATTCTACTCTAAAAATATGTTCATTGCGTTGTATATAAATTCAAAATACACAAAAATAAAACAGCCCTTGCCATATATCTTATGTATAGACAATTGATAGACAGGAAATCCTTATTACCAGTCATTATACTACACACTATATTTTTCCTCAACAGACTTTATGTAAAGTATGAAGTGGTACCTTATTACGTTGTATATAATATAAAATATACGAGATGTATAATTTTCATAATAATGTATTTTATAGACATCCATTTTATAATAAAAGCTTGTAACTACTTGAAAACATATTGGCTTTATTAGTTATATTTTCTAATCAGACATATGACTTCTTTGATGCCTCAAAATTAATAATCATATAATTTTCATAGGCTATTTATCTAGTAGAAGGTTCTTTCTTATGTTAGTGAAAGCTATGAAACATTTTAAGCACTTTATTATTTCTAACAATGAAAATATTCTTGTGACCTCATAAACTGTGAATACATATATTAATATATTCAAATATATATTAGAAAACCAAAATAAAAATATTTGATATGTCAAAATATCATTCCTTTTGCTTTAATTTTATAAATCTCACTTCAAATTCTACATAGCATGTTGATGGATAATGCTCTTGTACAATGTAAAGACTTGTTACTCAAACTGATTTAATATAACACTGAGAGGCCAGTAGCCAGGCAGGAAGTATAGGCAAGGCAACAAGAGTATGAGAATTCTTGGATGAAGAGAGGCAAAGAGATGCAGTCATCAGCCAGATGAAGAGGAAAAAAGATGAAAATGTCTGACTGATAAAAGCTGTGGGACCAGGCATGACAGAAGTCTCCATCTACAATATCATTTGAATGTATATTTACTGTATTTTATATCTCAATTTTAGCAATTTTGATCAAGAAAATTGTGCTGTGCAACACAAGGAGGTCATAACTGACTTCATAAGGATCAGTTCAATTTCCAGGTCCTTACTGTATGTTACCCTCTCTATGTAACTCAGGCAACCATGAAGCACACATAGTGGAAAGTGGGCAGAGGGCAGGGACATCTGCCACAAACATTATCTTCTGGATGTGACATGATATCTGAACCGAGGAACTCACTGCACCTGTGGTCAGTTGTACAAGGTAAGTTCGAGATTGGCCCATTGACATTTCATCATGGATGGGGGAGGGGCTTTAGAAACCACCTTAGCTTAAGGACTACTAGCAATCAATGGTTACAGAAAGATGTGTCATTTTCTTCAGTGGTGTACCCACTAAAAGTTGTCTATATTCACACCTGCTCAAGTAAGTAATACCAGTAAGAAACTGTGACCCATACAAAATAGAACACATGAAAGTAGGAGGGAAATTTTTGGGAAGCACATTTTGGTAGCACCATTATATATTTGTAGAAGTATCAAGGAATAAAACAAAAAAATGAATCAAAGTAATGGAGTCAAATGTTACTTCCTGAGAAAAATGAAAATTTAGGAAATAGATTTGGCAGAGGTTCTAAAACGGAAATATGATTCATAAACTGTTTTGTTTTTTATTACTCTTTATCCCATATTTTTCTCATAATGTAAGTCATTACAGCTTTATGCTTAAGTCGGTGAAATGGCAATATGAGTAAAGAACTTGCCAGAAGTAAGATGACATCAGTCAGTTTCAATGAGCAATTACTAATAGTAAACAATAGACACTCATCCCAAGTATTGTGTTCTGTTCTTAAGCACCAGCTCTAAAGTTAGGCCAGCTCACAACGAAGACAGTCAATATCAATAATTTTTTTTTGTAAAACGGAAGTAAATGAAGATTTGCCTCTGATGTCTATATTTGAAGATGATCACCATGAGGGCACATTTAAAGATCAGAGCTTCCAAAGTGAGAGTAAGGCTTTCATTCATGTAAATTACTAATCAAAGCTGCGAAGAAACCCAAGGGATTAAATTGTTATTTAAGCAATTAGAGTATCTGATATTCACATTGACCATATGGACATTCTGAAACACAGCCATGTACTTAATTGGTCACAACTGATAAAAAGAATTGGATGACTAAGAAGAAGACAAATGGCATTGAGGAAAAGAGAAAGAATTGAAAGAACAACGGGGAGAAGGAAGAATAGCAAAATAAGAAGAAGCATAGCAGAAAAGAGTGAAGAAAGGAACAGAAGATCGAAGGAAGAAAGATTGGAGAGTGCAGAAGGAGAGGAAAGTGATAATTTACCAAAAATTTAAAAAATTTCACATGATTACCGGAGGATATTGACATTGTTAAAAATAAGAAAGCAAAATAAAGAATTGCAGCAATAGTGTGACTTTATAAAGCCAAATTAGTTGAGATTAAAGTACTAGTCCATGCGGTAAATATTGTGCTATATGTAAATGGAGAACAATTCAAAAGACTGGATATTAATCAATCAAAAAGAAGTCAGAGAAAAAGAAAGTAAGACTTAAAACATATGAATGACTAAATAAGCAATATCAATACTGAGACCACATAACTACACAGAGAACTGGTTTATGACTCTGGATGCTCAATACACTTGGGTATAAAAAATATTCTGAGTTTTTTCTCATTCAGCTGTTCACAGTGGAATATTTGCCACAGCAGAAAAAACTGTACGTACTTTGTTTTTTGTGACTGGACCTTGGGTGAATGTGTAAACCAAAGGTCATTTCTATATAAAGAGCTCTCCTGACCTTTGACAAGGAGATTTCAAATGATATCGCGCTCAGAAACATGATTTATGTTTTGTGATTTTCTTTTTACAGGCAGTTCTGTTTTACTTTTTACTGTTTTTATCGTTTCCTCAAAACAAACAAGCAAAGAAACAGAAACCAAATGATAGGAAGAAGTAGGCGATTGGAAGAGTGATTGTCAAAATCCTGAGAGAAGGAGGTCACATATCAGCTTGGTAATGGAAGTGGTACAAAATACACAAATTAGAGGAGGACTGGGCATGAAAAAGGTGGACTGTTTGACTTTCTTCCAAACCCACGAGAAACATGTCATTTCACGTGCCTCAAATAATTTGCCTCATAGCCCCATAGTCCCAAGTAGGACTATTGAAGGGTAGTAACTTTGTCATTCTCTTCAATTCTAATGTTCATATCTTAGATTGTTGATAGTAGAATATGTGTGTGTATGTGTTTGTGTGTGTGTGTGTGAACTAGATATATTGGTGCAGAAATATTATTTATGTTCTTTTAAAAAATATTATAGGATTGCTTTTCTGTGGATGTCTAAATATATACATTTATAATTAATCTATAATGTATCTTTAATATATAAATCCTAAATACATAAAACATGTGCAGTCACTTATCTGTAGAATAATTCTTTAAAATAATTGCAATTTTTCTTCCAACCCACCACATGAACTATAGAATCAAACAGTCCCCTTATTCAATTCCTCATATGAAAATGTGTAGAACTGAATAATGAAAAGTATTGTTTCATAATTGATAGCACTGCAAACATAATATCGAGTTACACTCTTTCCTCTAAAGTGCTCAAATAGACAGTGTAAATATAAGATGCCCAGTTAGATATTCTGATTCCAAATCTGTTTCCTCATTCAACAAGATGCTCCTGGCAGAGGAGAGGGAACCTCTCACACTGGCTCACATTCATCTCCCATCTCTTGTTTCCTTGATGGAGGAAATGAACCCTGAACAGTCAAGTTGGCCTTTCCAACGCTGTGGAAGGAGCTATCTTTAGTGTGTGTAGTTTCCAGTAAGCACTGCCTCTTCTGAATTTTAACACTATGTCTGTCTAGCACTTTGGTCATCTTTAGTACTTTATATTTTATCTTTTTCACACCAAATGTGTGATGATTAGCTCTTGAAAAGGTATGGACAGATTAACTATCCTTTTTTCAGTCTCCTTTTTTCACATCTGAATGCAGATTTGCCAATCTAGGAAAAGCTGAAAAGTTTGAAATATTGTCTTCAAATAATCATTTTATATAAAGTAAGAATTAATAGCATTTGCATTTTATTGACTTTAGTATATTGACATTTTCAAAAACAATTCCAAAACTTATATAAATAATTATAGGCCTTACCTAGACCGTGCCTATGTGTTGCCATCGGTGGTAAGACAGTCCAGGTCTTGGTTTTGGGGTTATAACATTCAACAGTGTTAAGTGTCTTTAAACCATCTCGACCTCCAATTACAAAGAGCTTGTCATCAATAACAGCCACACCAAACTGAAGCCTCCTACCATTCATCATTCCTGCCTGGATCCAGAGGTTCGTTCTGAGGTCATACTTCTCTATAGTGGTAGCTCCTGATAGAAAAGAAAATCAAATAGTTGTCAATTCCAATAAATAAAAAAAAATGCTTTTACAATTCAGTGCAAATTAGAATGTGAAAACACACTAGTCATATACACTTTTAAAAAGAGAAGCATCATAAAAACAAAGAGAATAATAAATCGATAACTATTTTTGTCTTATTTGTGGACAGTAATGATCGAAACAGATACATATATTCAGTGCTGGATTTATTTAATGGGAACAGTGTCGGGGATGACATAGTTTTGTCAGACCTTAAATATCTCTTTTTTTATTTTTTGTTCTTTGGTATGTTTGAGAATTTCACTTTGAGAAAAGGTGAATGAATGTCCCCCTAAATGATAGAAGTGTGTGTGCTATCAGTACCACTTCTGAAAGTAATGAAATTCTGAAAGTAATTGAATCAACATGACTGGGCTTGGAATAGCTCTCCATTTTTTTATATTTGCCTTATGCCTTGAATAAATAAATGAATAAATAAAAGCCTACCAAACAAAGCAAAAACTATTACTGCCTACAAGAGTACCAAGGTGCTTGCCATCTAGTTTGATGATCTGGATATCAAGTGTTATCCAGAACTCGTACAGTGGAAGGAAACAAATGAATCCCTCAAATTGCCCTTTGACATTTACATGATAAATGTTGACCCACAATCATACACCCCACACACAAAACAAATAAATGCACTTTTAAATACTAATTGTAATATGTTTAATAAGTATTCGCCATGATACTTAAACTTGATGAAATTATCTGAGAAATACAATTAGAAAGCATTTGGAGATATAAAAGGTTATAATAGGTTTAGTACTTATTATAGCTAAATAAAAATGGATTTTGTCTGATACATAATCTATATATATACATATATATATATATATATATATATTACTGGTAGTAGTACATTCTGTTGCTTGATTTACATAAAATATAACTGTTCGTAACATATTCAGAAATGATTTATATGACAGAAAACAGCTAACAGCTTATAGTGTTGCTTCAGTGTTTGGCCCCATTGTTTAGCCTCACATTCACAAATATTTCATCTTCATAGGTCTGCCACGAGTTTTATGTATTTTCATTTTCACACCACTGCCCTATTTTATTTGCAATGTAATAAAGTTATTTTGCTTAGGGAACATATTTCTCTGGGGGATTCATGAACTTCTTAGACGATAACCAGCAATAAATAAAACAAATATGAGCATCTTGACAGAATGAATTTTGCCAGTTGTGTTGTTATGATAATTTACTCTCAATTTTCTTTAGAAGTAAGATAATAATGTGTAAACTTAAATGATGGATTATATGATAAAAGTAAAATATAAATCCTATAAAACTATTAATTTTAGAAGAAATAAACATAATGTTCATGAAATTACTTGATAGTATTTTACCTGTGTGTGCTTTTAAAAATTAATGCTTATTTGTAGATTTAGTTGTATTTTGCTCTATTTCACTTCACTGTGCATAAATACATTTTTCTGAAGTGAATTGCGTCATTAAATAATTTCAAAAATGTCTGACTATTGTCAAGGCTACAGTGCTTGCTCCTTAAAATGGCATTCAGGTTCTATTGCTGAATTCAGCAAAACTCATAAAGCATAAAGAAACTGATCTGGAGTCTACCTAGAGCCTTAACCTACTGATGAGGAGTCTTTGTTAGTTGATATTGCTGTGAAGAAACACCATGGCCATGTCAACTCTTATAAAGGAAAGCAATGCTCAGAGTCAATACTTCACCATAAGAATTCCAGCAATTCTTTACAGAATTCCACAGTTCTTTACAGGATTTGAAAGGGCAATACTCATTTTCCAAAAAAAAGAAAAAACCAGCAAAAATGCCAAATAACAAAAACTGAACAATAAAAGAACTTCCAGAGGTAACACCATCACTGATTTCAAGTTGGACTACAGAGTTATAGTATTTTTTTAAAAAAAAACATGATATTAGCATGAAAACTGTCATATTTTTCAGTGGTATCAAATTGAGGGACTCAAGCATAAGTCTACAAACCTATGGCTGCCTGAATTTTGATAAGGAAGCAAAAAATATACAGTGGAGAAAAATGATGCTACCGTGTTAATCATTTTTCTAACAAATATTGATAGAACAGCCACTAAGGTTGACAAAAAATAGGAACTGGATGGAATTCTTCTGTAAGGATAAGGACACTGTCAAGAGGATAAACGGCAGGCTGCAGAATGAGAAAAGATTTTCACCAACACCACTGACTGAGGGTTGATATCCAAAATAAATAAAGAACATAAGTGGATATCAACAAACCAAAAACCCAAATAAGAATGTGGTACAGATGTAATGAAAAAATTCTCAATAGAGTAATCTCAAATGTCGGAGAAAAACTTAAATAAATGTTCAACATACTTAGGCATCAGGGAAATATAAATTATAACTATTTTAAGATTCCATTTTATACCTGTCAGAATGATTAAGATTTATAACAAAAATGAAAGCTTTTGCTCGTAAGGATATGGAGCAAGAGGATTACTTCTCCATTTCTACTTGGACTGATAACTCTACATCCACTATGGATATCAAAATGGCAATTCCTCAGAAAATTGGGAATCAATCTGCCTCAAGAATACCATTCTTTGGCATATACTCTAAAGACATTCCATCCTATGTAAAGGACACTTACATAGTTCTTAGTGGTTTTATTCATAATAGCCAGAAACTAGAAACAACCTACCCATTCCTCAACCAAAATGTGGATAAAAAATATGGGACATTTATACAGTGTAGTATTACTCAATTGTTAAAAACAATTACATCATGAAAATTGCAGGCAAATCAAAACAAACAAACAAACAAAAATCATCCTAAAAGATGCAACCCAGACCTAGAATAACAAAAATGAGATGTATTAACTTAAAACTTGATAAATAGTCAATGAAGCGATTTTTAATGATATTCTGTTATACTCACAGATCAGTTCTATGTCATCAGAGAGGCTTCATCTATTAAGATATATTAAGTTATGAGATCTAATGCAGAGACCCACAATCAAACATTAGGTGGAGCTTGGGGAACCCCTTGAAGAGGTGGATAAAGGGAATATAGGAGCAAGAGGGTAACTGGATACCAAGTGAATATGGCCCATGAAACCATATAAGCGGAGCTTATAGGGGCTCACAGAGACTGAAGCAATAATCACAGAATCTGCATGGATCTGCTCTGCATAAATGTTGTAGTTATTTTACTTGGGCTTTGTTTGTTTGTTTTTTGTTTTGCTTGTTTGATTGGTTTTTTTTGTTTGTTTCTTGGTTTCTTATGATAGGGTATATCTTTGTAGCCATGACAGTCCTGGGATGCACTCTGTAGATTAGTATTGCCTGAAATTTAGAGATTCATTTGCCTCTATCTCCCAAATGCTGTGACTAAAGGCATGCATCGTCATCCTTCTTAGTTTAGTTTTTGTAGTTTTGTGGGACTTCTAGCAGTTTGAGGGGGAGTATCTCTAATTTTTTGCCTGTTTTTGGAACCCTTTTTCTCCTACTGGGAAGGAGGGAGTTCAGCCTTCACATTAGGTTAGGAGCCTAGTTTTATTGCATCCTGTTATTCTGTGTTAAGTTGATATCCTTGGGAGACCTGTTCTTTTCTGAAGGGAAGAGCAGTAGATATGGGTAGAAAAGGAGGTGAGGTGTGTTTGCCAAAGTGGAGGGAGAGGATGATATGGTTTGGATGTATTGTATGAGGAGGAGTAAATAAAAAAATCTACAAGAAAAATAAATGTCATGTGTTTTTAGAACAAAAATTTTTGGTAAAATTTGAAAGTAATAATAATGTTTAATAAATATTCCTACCAATTTTATCTTTATTTTTGGTTATATTTTATTACTGTTATTATCATTATTATTCTTACATTTTTCAATTTGGAAATGACTTGTGCTCTTCCTTTTGTTTGTACAAGTTATGCATTCCCTTTGGTGTTTATTTTACCAGAGAGAAAACAAATTCATCTGAGTTAACATCAGCTTTTATTTTCTAAAGAAAGACAGTATTTGTCATTACACACTTTCATCCATCAGAACTACACCATTATTGCAGTAACTCATCATTATGTAAAAGATTCAAAAGAAAACAATTCTGTGAAGACAGAATAATTTGCTTCTATTCCGTTAATAAAAGCATTATCCATTTTCTCTAATGTCTATGAAGTAATGTCACATCTTTGAAGTGTGTGTTATGAAACAGGTCCAAGAACATCTTGACAATTTTCCTAATCTGCAGATTATCTCCTTTATTGAAATGTACCAGATGCTTTTCTGATATTGTCACTTGTAAACCCTAAATCAGAATTTCCAACACACTTAATAGTGATAGAATTACAGATATATTTAATCTTTGAAATCTTCCAAACATAACTTATGCAACTAATCTAAAACAGTGTTTAGTAGCATACAAGCATGGTGTGGGATATCCTTCTGTCTATGTGTTGCTTTTATTGGTTAATGAACAAAGAAACTTGCTTGGCCTGATAGGGTAGGACAGAGTTAGGCAGGGAAGACTAAACTGAATGTTGGGAGAAAGGAGGCAGAGTGAGAGAAAAGTTATGTACCCAAGACAGACAGAAATGGATACTGAAACTTTAGCTGGTAAGCCACAGCCACATGTTGATACGCAGAATAATAGAAATGGTTTAAATTAATATGTAAGAGTTAGCCAATAAGAAGGTGGAGTTAATGGGCCAAGCGGTGTTTTAAATAATATGGTTTCTGTGTCATTATTTCAGTTTGGGGGAGCTGGGATGAACAAGCAGCCCCCTACAACACAAATAAGGAAATAGCTAGATATAATCTAAAAGTTTATAGTTTAGAGGTAGTAGATATACATTGTTTTATGTTGTAAGCTCTATATTGTTTTGATAAATTATATCACATTGAAGATTGTGCTATTTCTTATACCATAGAATAATTTTTATTTCATTCTGACCTTTATTCTTGTACAGTAATCTGTAAATGTGGAGTATAATGTATTTATTTATTTTGGAGTATAATTTATTATAAACAAAAATATCTTAAATTAATGTAGTGATTAAGTTTCATGAGAAATCTCATTATTAATATATCAGATTGTCGACTTAATTTTCTGTCCTGCCCAGTTCCCACAGTCATTAAGTCCCAAAGAAATAACACAGAGCTCTACATTAGTTACAAACTTATTGGCCAATTAGCTCAGGCTTATTATTAACTTTTATATACCAGCCCATTATTCTTATCTATCTTAGCCACATGGCTCAGTACCTTTTTCAGCAAAGCAGTTACATCTTGCTTCTTCTATGTCTAGACAGGACTGCGGAGGGAGCTTCCATCTTCCCAGAATTCTCCTGTTCTCAATGACTCGCCTCTTCTTCCTGTCTGGTTGTCCTGCCTATACTTCCTGCCTGGCTACTGGCTAATCAGTGTTTATTTAAAATATAATTGACAGAATATAAACAATTGTCCCTTTTCAGGACATATGAAATAAAACTAAGAAAGATTTTTTTGCAGCTGTGTTTTAATGTGATCATTTTTGATAATTCTTAAATTTATAAGCAAAGATGTGCCACATGAGAACTAGTTTTAAGGTATATATGTAAATGAGAAATTTTTCTATTATGTTGCTTAAAAAAGGAACCTTCACTAAAAAGTTTTCACGGAACCAATAGGAATTGTGAAAAGTAGTGAGTTTGGATTTCTATTGCCATGATACAACTTGGGAGAAATGGGTTATGCCAGTTTATAACTCTAACGTCGTCTTCTACTGGTGGAAGAAGTTAAAGCAGGAACTCAAGACAGGAATCTAAAACAGTGACTCCAGGTCCTATTAAGTAAAATGGAAATAGAGTCTTTGATTTAAAAGCAACTGAAATGTTATTAAATTTTACTGAAATAAGTTAAAGCTTTAATGAAGGATGTTAGGTATTGATTTATAAATAATATATTAGTATGTATTAGTTAAGGAGTATTTTATTTGTTCTAAGAGATTTTCAAGAATTAGTAAATTCAATTTTATAAATATATAATGAGAATGATATTAAGGCTATTTTATAAATAAAACTTTAGTTACTTGCTGCATATTCTTCACAATATAATTGGTTGAACAGTAATGCTAATCTAACTCTCAAGCTCAGAATAACACATTTTACTCTTTTCACTTATCTCAAGGCAGAAAGAGTTCATTTCTACTAAATATAAATGATTGACATAACTTTAAATCTGCCCATCACCAGATTCTTCTTTACTTATTTTGAGAACCTGTGATTATGACAAAATATCATTATCATACAAATAGGCTTATGGTACAATGAAATAGAGAATAGATTTTTGTGTACACCTGTTGATATGACCATTGGAAAATGGGGAACTCTTACTAATAATTAATAGCAGGAGTAAATTAGGAACTTTAAAACATAGGCAATGCTCAAGTGTTACTGTTGATGTGAAGATGGAAGGAGGGGCCAGAGGATGAATTCAAAAGCTCTCTGAAGGAAGCATGGTGCCAGACATCATCACTCAATGACAAGGGGAGATTTGTATCAACAGTTAGAATGCCATTTGGAAATATTATAGGAATCTTCTGTGTTCCATCCATGAGGACAGTAAATCCAAATGTTGATTTTTTTTTTGTTTTTGTTCAAGACATTTTCTCTGTATAACAATCCTAAATATCCTTGAAGACACTCTGTAGATCAGGCTGACCTCTTTCTCTCTCTCTGAAATCTGTCTGCCTCTGCTGGACGTAAAGGCCTATGCCACCCCTACCCAGATATTTTTGATTCCTCACAGTTCGTAATAGAGAACTTATACCAACCATCCCAGGCTTTTATACTAATGAAATATGAGTTAATAAATAACAGTAATATAAACATGTGTGGCAATTTCTTGGAATAGCAGAGCACTGTTTATTTGATTTGAATTTTTATGATATACAGAACATTCAACCTTGAAGTTGAGTAGCACAAATGAAAGGTAGATTATAAAATAGAAATACAAAATTATTTTTCTAATGAGACAAGAAGCAGCCTCTTTTCTCAAAACATAATAGTTGAGAAAATGATCAAGATGTTACTGAAACACAATATACATTCTCTGTACATGTGTTCATTGATACAAGCAAATGTGATGACAGCAATTAGTGCATATGGAGTCTGCTTTGACACTACCGGTGGCAGGCTTTATTTCAGTATGTATAATGTAAACATTTAGTAACCTCATTGATCTTGAACAGAGCACAAAATTAAGTGACACATTATTTTGAACTGACAAAATAGATGTCACAAAAGACACCTATGCTGAAGACATATTTTTTCTTTTCAATTCACTAGAGAAGCCCTGAGAGATTTTTTACAATGCCTCTTGATTATGATTTTAACATAACAGTAATAAACTCAGTTACCTGACTTTAAGGTGTTTTACAGTCCCAATAATTAGAAAGAAGTAGGACAGGTTAAAGCGAACACTAAGAGAGTCACCAGTGAATGCATCCATTGATTTACCACTGAGCAATCATTTATTGCTATTAAGTGAAATAATCAATTTATAAAATACTTAGAGAGAGACTCTTAGTCCAATACTGATGATGACCTTGATGCTATCACATCATTATGAGATTATTACAACATCACATTTATTCTCTTTAGTAAAGCAGCTAATAATGAAAGTCATTTCAGGAAAAATAAAACCTAAAAAATAGAACTTTTTGTAATACACAACCTTAGAGAGGCCAACCTTAAAAGTGATTATGGTCATAATCATTCTTTACCTATTTCTTGAATTTGTTTTATTGAATAAGCATTTCATCAGCAGTCACTCATCCACATATTTATAAAAAATGGAGCTATAGAAGGCATACTTTATGTGAAAGCACATGACCTCATGGCTGGTAAAAATATGTCTCAACACAGAATGAAACAATTATTTTCTAACTACTTTATTATATAATGAAGATCTTATAAATATCACAACCATCAGATTAATTTTGCATTTGCAGGTAACCAATCATGAATTTTGTATTATTGGTGGCTGACAAAGTTACTAGAAAACAAATTAGAAACCTCTATAAGTTCTCTGGACTGCTAAGTCAACTGCCTAAATCCAAGGGAAGCTTCTTTATAAAAGTAAAAACACACTATGATTGTGAAAAATAGAGACTATTTTAAATAAAACATCATTAATAACAATTATGTAGGAATAAATTCATTAAGGAAAGAGCAGATGCTGTATAAAGAAAAATTAGAACTTTGTTGAGAGATGTCAGTTGTGTTGTAAAACTGGAAGGAATTCTGAATGATGATACATTGTGGATATTAGTGTATTATGTAATAATAATTACATCATAGTAATATTTCATCACTACTAATTTAAGAAATCCATTGTAATTTGCTAGAAAATAATATTTTAAAAGACAGGACAGTCTGTAATCGGGAGCAATACTGATGAAAAACACACTAAATATACGTATATTTCTTTACCAATTTCATCTTAGGAAGGAAATAATAATATTAATTGAATCTAATTAAAAGTTATAGTCATTCATGGTTCATTATTTCCCATGGATGACTAATGATATTAATGGCACATTGCCATAAAATAGCACAGAACAATGGACTAACTTTATGTAAAATCTTTTAAACTGAGTGAGAGTAAATCACTCATTCTCTTATACTGCTGTCAGCAACTATGTCTCAATGATAAAGAGGCTTACTAACACTGAAAATTAATAGCAGACATATGAAGTCATTGCTGTGACTAACCCTGATAACATGATTCTTAAGACTTTGGGAAAGGATGGCAGAAGGAAGTTTAAAATATTGGGAGAAAAGCAGCCTATGCATGAAGCTTGGTGGTTGACTCTGAGAGCTTAGAAGAAGCACTGATAAGAGTGGAAAGAGTAAAGATTGCTTTTTTTGTTGTTCGTTTGGTTTTTTTTTTTTTTGAAGCATCAGATGCAGTGAAAAACTAAGTTGCAATTTGAAAAAAAAGACCATTCACTCTATAGTCTGACAATAAACTTGTATTCACTTTCTCAATTCTCTAACACTATGTTGTAGTCCAATTGCAAAAGAGAAAAACTATGAAGAGTAAGTTTCAAGTATTCCCAGCTAGATTTTCTAGCTCAGAACATTGGGTTTGGTTGCTGCTTTTAGACATAGTTACAGTGAGACCTTGTGCAAAAAGAGAGGAGAAGGAAGAGGGAAGGTTGCAGATTGACAAGAAAAGAAGCAAATTTCATGTTGGCAGGTGAGATTGCTAGAGAGATGTGCACCATCACAATTGAGATAAGAACTTTATATGAAGACAATTGGAAAGATATATTGTGATTATCATAGAAACTGATTTGTTAAGACACAAGTGATAATAGGAACTCACCTGAAAGGTTTTGAAAGAAAGTTCTAGAAAATGATGATACCTGCTTACACAAGAATGACTGGGAAGTGTTCCCTCTTTTAAGTCATCCAGTTGCACAAAGGCAGATACAGCCATGATCCAAGGGTACAGGAGAAGCTACAACTCCTGCAAACAGCCAATCTTTGGTTGTCCATATGGGATAGATTTTGCAAGAATGCATATTAGGGTCATGAACTTGTGTCCTCAGATTTCTAGAGAAAGCCTGTGACACAATAACTAGTGGGATCAGAATTCATCCAGGTATCTACTAACATGTTCATGCATGAAACTATAAGCATAAGAAATAAGACACAGTGTCAAACAATAAAATCACAAATGGCAACTATGAACTGTTTGCATGGAAAACTGAGATAATGATTAGTACCTCCATGCAAGAGAGGCCACATGGGATGTAACTAGCAAGGAAATGGGATGGGTTGCCTAGGCCATTATAAGTGCATCATATATTTCATATTTCAGATTTAGAGCCAAGGATATGGATCTAGTAATCTTTGGGGTGGTGTAGCTCTGGTCCTTCCCCACTTTTTCATATGCCCATTCCTCCCCTGTGAACTGAGAATATGACATTTAGATTTTCAAAAACACTTTGAACTAAAAATTTGCCTTTTGTCTCACAGGAGACTTTAAATTGAATTTTTGACCAATATTGAACCTGCCAGGTGTATTTTGACTCTGGAGGATAGAGTAAATCTATTCCACAATATAACATGGCAATAAAACATTAGATGATTGAGGCAAATTTTATGACTTGAATATTAGGTGTCCACTATAGGTTTGTATATGGTGAAGCCTTGGGTCATAGTTGGTTTAACTGTTTTTGGAGATAGTACAAACTTTATTAGGCGACACAGCCTGACTAGAGGATCTAGGGCACTGGGGTTAAACTTGTATACTATTTTCTGTCTCCATCTTGTTTCCAGAGTTGCGGGATGTGGTAGAGTTTTCTTTCTCACTGTCTCACTCTGTGATATTTCCAGTCAACCATGAATAAAGCACCAGCCTGGTTGATTTTGAGCTCAGGCATTAAAAATGTGAACAAAAAAGTGCTCCTTTTTTGTTAATAATGATCGTAAACAGTAGGAAGTTGGTAAGAACAACATATAAACATCAAAAAAAGACTTAACTTTCTCCTCTCTTCCCCCCCCTCCCCTCTGGAGACACAAGATCTCCCCAGAGCTGCTCCCTTGCACGCTGGGCCTGGACTGTGGGCTCAGTCCGGCAGGGGCAGCTCCGGTGCTTTGAGAGCTTGTCTGAGGACAGGCAAGCCCTGTCTCAGCTCAATCACATTCCTGGCTAGCAAGAGAGAGTGAACTTCTAGCAGACTTCCATTGGAGGAGGGGTGAGTTTTCTCCTGGCCAGAGGGCTTCCTCTAGGAGGAATTCAGCCTGTCCCCGCCCACCTCGACAATCTGGTAACCAGGCAGAGGCGACTCCTCCTTGTGGAGCTCTCCCGAATCCCGTCCCAGCCTTTATCCAGGTACACCTTCCTCTCTTCCCCCATTCCCTCTGGGGCCACAAGATCTCCCCAGAGCAACTCCCTTGCTCGCTGGGCCTGGGTTGTGAGTACAACCCGGTAGTTGGAACTGCCTGTGTTTCAATAGACTGCCTGAGGAAAGGTAGGCCTTCTGTCAGTGAATTCCCTGCCCAACAAGGGAACCTGACCTGGTACTAGAAGATCCAGTAGAGAGCATTTGAAGGAAGAGATGGGCAGGCGCCAAGGCAAGAACTCCTCCAACAATCTAAAAAACAACATGAAAACGCCAGAACCCAATGACCCTACAATAGAAGGACTTGAACCTCTTAATTCAGAAGAAGCGGGAAAAAATGCCATTATGAAAGCAATAGAGTCCCTTAAACAGGATATGAATAACTCCCTTAAAGAACTGGATGAGAAGTATAACAAAAAGATTGAAGAAATGAGTAAAGAAATGGATGAAAAATATAAAAAAAAATCGAAGAAATGAGTAAATCCATGAATGATATATTGGGAAACCAAGAAAAAACAATCAAACAGGTAATGGAAACAGTTCAAGAAATGAAAACTGAAATGGAGGCAATGAAGAAAACACAAAACGAGGGCCGGCTGGATATGGAAAATCTAGGTAAACGAACAGAGACTACAGAATCAAGCATAACCAATAGGATACAAGAGATGGAAGAACGAATCTCAGAGTCTGAAGATACCATAGAGAAAATAAATGCTCTGATCAAAGAAAACAGCAAATCTAATAAATTCTCATCACAAAACATTCAAGAAATCTGGGACACAATAAAAAAACCAAATCTAAGAATAATAGGGATTGAAGAAGGAGAAGAACTGCAGATCAAAGGACCAGAAAATATATTCAACAAAATTATAGAAGAAAACTTTCCCAACCTAAAGAATGATATTCCTATGAAGGTTCAAGAAGCATACAGAACACCGAATAGGCTTGATCAAAAAAAAAACATCCCCTCGCCATATAATAATCAAAACACAAAACATACAGATTAAAGAAAGAATATTAAGAGCTGCAAAGGAAAAAGGTCAAGTAACTTATAAAGGTAAACCTATCAGACTCACACCGGACTTCTCTATGGAAACCATGAAAGCCAGAAGGTCCTGGATAGAGGTACTGCAGAAACTAAGAGACCATGGATGCAAGCCCAGACTAATATACCCAGCCAAGCTATCATTCACTATCAATGGAGAAAACAAAATATTCCAGGATAAGAACAAATTTAAACAATTCGTAGCCACAAACCCAGCCTTACAGAGAGTAATAGAAGGAAAATTGCAACCAAAGGAGTCCAACATTGCCAGCAATGCTTACAATAACTCAGACATCTAGCGACCCTTCATGAGCTTAAGTCAAAGAAGGGACACATACAAACTCTATTAATCAAACAAACAAAAAATAATAATAACCGGAGTCAACAACCACTGGTCATTAATATCACTTAATATTAATGGACTCAATTCACCTATAAAAAGGCACAGACTAAGAGACTGGATACGAAAACAGGATCCAACATTCTGCTGTTTACAAGAAACACACCTCAACCACAAAGACAGACACTTACTCAGAGTAAAGGGTTGGGAAAAGGTTTTTCAAACAAACGGACCTAAGAAACAAGCAGGCGTGGCCATTCTAATCTCCAACAAAATTGACTTCAAACTAAAATCAATCAGAAGAGATGGAGATGGACATTTTATACTCATAACAGGAACAATTCATCAGGAGGAAGTCTCAATCCTGAATATCTACGCCCCTAATATAAAGCCTCCTACTTATGTAAAAGAAACACTTCTAGAACTCAAGGCAGTCATCAAACCACACACACTAATAGTAGGAGACTTCAACACTCCTCTCTCACCAATGGACAGGTCAATCAGACAGAAACCTAACAGAGAATTAAGAGAATTATTGGAGGTATTGAATCAAATGGACTTAACAGACATCTATAGAACATTCCACCCAAATAGGAAAGAATATACCTTCTTCTCTGCAGCTCATGGAACCTTCTCAAAAATTGACCACATACTGGGTAACAAAGCAAACTTCCACAGATACAAAAAAAAAATATTAGTAACCACCTGTGTCTTGTCAGACCACCATGGATTAAAGTTAGAATTCAAGAACAGTGCTACCCCCAGGAAGCCAACAAATTCATGGAAGTTGAACAGTCAACTATTGAATCACAGCTGGGTAAAGGAAGAAATAAAGAAAGAAATTAACGTCTTCCTTGAATTTAATGAAAATAAAGACACAACATACTCAAACCTATGGGACACTATGAAAGCAGTGCTAAGAGGAAAGTTCATAGCACTAAGTGCCCAATTAAAGAAAACGGAGAAAGCACACATTGGAGACTTAACAGCACACTTGAAAGCTCTCGAAAAAAAAAGAAGCTTTTTCACCCAGGAGGAGTAGAAGACTGGAAATAATCAAACTGAGGGCTGAAATCAACAAAATAGAAACACAGAAAACAATCCAAAGAATCAATGAATCAAAAAGCTGGTTCTTGGAGAAAATCAACAAGATCGACAAACCCCTATCCAAATTAATCAAACGGCAGAGAGAGAACATGCAAATTAATAAGATCAGAAATGAAAAGGGGGACATAACCACAGACACAGTGGAAATTCAGAGAATCATTAGATCTTACTACGAAAATTTATATGCCACAAAGTTGGAAAATGTAAATGAACACCTGATTTTTGACAAGGGAGCTAAAGCTATACAATGGAAGAAAGATAGCATCTTTAACAAATGGTGCTGGCATAACTGGATGTCAACCTGTAGAAGAATGAAAATAGATCCATATCTATCACCATGCACAAAACTCAGGTCCAAATGGATAAAAGACATCAACATTAATCCGACCACTTTGAACCTGATAGAAGAGAAAGTGGGAAGTAGTCTACAAGATATAGGCACAGGAGACCACTTCCTAAGCAGAACCCCAGGAGCGCAGACAATAAGAGAAACAATAAATAAATGGGACCTACTGAAACTGAGAAGCTTCTGTAAAGCAAAGGACACTGTCAGTAAGACAAAAAGGCTACCTTCTGACTGGGAAAAGATCTTCACAAACCCTGCAACAGATAAAGGTCTGATCTCCAAAATATACAAAGAACTCAAGAAACTAGACACTAAAACTCTAATTAACCCAATTAAAAAATGGGGTACTGAACTGAACAGAGAATTCACAACAGATGAACTTCGAAGGGCTAAAAAGCACTTAAGGTCATGCTCAACCTCCTTAGCGATCAGGGAAATGCAAATCAAAACAACTTTGAGATATCATCTTACACCTGTCAGAATAGCCAAACTCAAAAACACCAATGATAGCCTATGCTGGAGAGGATGTGGAATGAGGGGAACACTCATCCATTGTTGGTGGGAATGCAAACTTGTGCAGCCACTGTGGAAATCAGTGTGGCGGTTTCTCAGGAAACTGGGAGTCAACCTCCCTCAGGACCCAGCAATTCCACTCTTGGGAATATACCCTAGAGATTCCCTAACATACTACAAAAGCATTTGTTCTACTATGTTCATAGCAGCACTATTTGTAATAGCCAGAACCTGGAAACAGCCTAGGTGCCCCTCAATAGAAGAATGGTTAAAAAAGGTGTGGAACATATACACATTAGAGTTTTACTCAGCGGTAAAAAACAATGACATCTTGAATTTTGCATGCAAATGGATGGACATAGAAAACGCTTTACTGAGTGAGGTAAGCCAGACCCAAAAAGAGGAACATGGTATGTATTCACTCATAAGTGGATTCTGACCATAATTAAAGGTCTTTGAGCCTATTATTCGTGATCCTAGAGAAGCTAAATAAGAAGATGAACCTGATGAAGATTATTTAGCTATCCGCCAGGAGGTAGGAAATAGACAAGAGTCCCAGGTAACCTCGGGTGCATTGGGGGGTGGGAGGGTTGTCAGAAAGGGAGAGGGTTAGAGAGAAGGGAGTAGGGGAGGATTGGGGAAAGATCGGGGGACTGGGATGGGGGGGAGGTAGGAAGGATGGATATGGGATCAGGCAAGTATATACCTCAACTAAGGGAATCATTTTAGGGTTTACAAGAGACTTGATTGTAAAGGGGATCCCCGGTCCAAGGAGAGATCCCCAGATGGTTCTCTGGACAGAGGAGAGGGTGCCTGAACTGGCCTTGGCCCACAACCATATTGATGAATATTTTGCATGTCACCATAGAACCCTCATCTGGAGATGGATGGAGATGGAGGCGGAGAACCACGTTGGAACACTGGACCTAGCTCCCTAGGTCCAAATAAGAGGCAGAAGGAAAGAGAACGTGAGCAAAGAAGGCAAGGGCAGAGGAAACCTCCATCCGACGTTGGATGGCGATACAGATGGAGACCCATATTGGAACACCGAACTGAGCACTCCACGGTCCAAATGAGGAACAGAAAGATGAAGAAAATAAAAAAAGTAATCAGGACTGCGAGGGATGTGAGCACCCACTGATACAAGGGAACTGATATAATGAGAGTTCACCAAGGCCTGTTGGACTGGGACTGAACGAGGTTGTGATCCAACCAGATTCTCTGAATGTGGCTGGCCCGGAGCCTTTTTGAAAAGCCATTGACAATGACACTGGGACTTGCTTCCTCTGCATATACTGGATTTTTCGCTCCAGTCTGTTTGGACTCTCACCTTTTCTGGACCTGGAGGGAGGGGGGAGGAACTTGAACTTCCCACAGGGCAGGAAACCCTGACTGCTCTAGGGGATGGAGAGGGAGGAGGAGAGGGAGTGGGGGGAGTGGGAGGGTGTTGGGAGGAGGGGCTGAAATGGAAACTTTTATAATTTAATAAAAAGAAAAAAAAAGAAAAAATAAAAAAAGACTTAACTTTCTAATAATTAAATACACTAATTTGATTACCAGCAGACTTAAGATATATTATTATTATTAGTAGCAGTATTAATCTGTGAGTTTTATTCACATATATAGTGTATTTTAAGGAAATTCACCCCAATTCCCTTCCACACAAATAAACTCTGATCAACTCCACCATTTTCCCTTTCCAAGTTTATATGCTGGTCTTGGAAAAAAAAACTAAAAGAAAAACCAATAAACAGTAATTACTTAGTGTTGCCTCCATGTGCATGCCCATCTACTAAAGCATATGTAGCCTCTCAGGGACCACAACTCTGGAGAAAACTTCATTTTTCACACTCCCAAGAGCCATAAATTACCTCCTCAGAAGGGGTGATGGTGGCACATAACGTTAATTGCAGCACTCGAAAGCAGAGACAGGTGGATCTCAGAGAGTTCAGTGCAAGCTCGGTCTACAGTACAAATTCCAGGACAGGCTCCAAAGTTTTAAAGAAACCCTGTCTCAAAGCCCAAAACCAAAGAGTCATTCTTAATGGTCCTTCTGGCATCCATGTTTAGATTTTGGTCAAAATGATAGTGGTAATTAAAGAGGTGGTCGATTTTAAATCAACAGATATCATCACTCTGCATATGTGTGTTTGGGGCTGTATTTTAAAATGTGTTGTGTAATGAGGAAATATGGAATGTTTACAGTTTTACAAGTTATTGTGCATAATATTTTAATATAAATATTATGTGATCCTATAGCTAAAATTCTAATGTGTCAATCACCAGGTACTGATATCATAGGAAAGAGAACTTTATGATCATAAGAAAAATTTAAATTTATTGCATCTTTGAGTGTTAACTAAGTACATTTTCACATCTTTGAACTCCTAATCAAAACATCTTTGTGGTAAATGGCCAAATAAATTAAAGCATTATTTGGGAATACATTTCCAGTTTTCATCCTCTTAATAAATATACACTAGGTACAATAAATTCATATGACTTTACATTTTTACTTATGTAGTGTGAGATATGCAAAATTAGTTCTTTTCTTATGTTCCTCACTCTTTCTGTTATCATTATGATGCTTATGTCTCAGGGATCACCTTCCACATATTATTGATTTTAATTTTTCCAGCCTTTGTTGAAAGCAAAGTAGAAAGTAAAGAGAAGGAAAAATTGAATGTCCTGAAAGTAGGTTACTAGCAAATTTGAAAGTGTAGCAAATGTACACATTACATTAGAAGTGCTCAGAGGAACAAAATTTCCATTAATCTCTATCTTTGTATGCTAACATTTGAAAATTACATTTTTTTCTTTTCATAAATGACTATTTTCTCTAAAAAATATAATACTTAAGGGTCTTTGTGCACTATTAAAATTTATTGATTTCACAGTGATTCATATTCTCACATTTGATTGTAGCTTGGTGACTTCTACTTAACTCTTTGTTATCCTTTGTCACTATTTTCTTCATGGTGATTTAGTCCTGGTAGGTCTCTTTCTCTACCAGAGAATAACCACACAGTGGAATCCTAAAGCATTTGTGAAACATAGACAAAACTCATCAGTGATAGAGTCCCTGTGTAGTTCTATAGAAGACAAACTAGTATCTTAGCTTGAAAAGTACATTCATTTACAGTTACTATAGATTTGCAGTGAGATGGATAAAAATGGATATAGAATGTTTATTGATTAATAATTACAGTGGATGTTTTATTATAAGGCAGTCATCATTCATTCTTCATTTCTTGGGAAATAAAGAACTAGAGAATATATAATAATGTGATCCAAATTCTCTAGCATTAGGTAAATTACATTATCATTAGATGAAGTTCCAATTAATTTGATCTGGGATGTCAACTATCATTGGAACTTCCAGATACATCTACAGATTCAATAGCCATGAAGATTTATCACTTTCCAGAAAAGATAAAGCTGTAAAAGGAAGTGGCATGGGCATGTTATTCACTTTTCAGCTGCCAGAGTGTCCTTCTGCTCCTCTTTAAATAACATGGCTTGAGGGCTTCAGTCCCCTGACTCCAGACTCTCTGGGAAGGACATAAACACAAATTTCACTTAACAGATAAGCAGTTTCTCCTGCTGTCACTGGGAACAGAATCCCTGGAAAATACCACTTAACAACCTGACTGGTGGACAGTGATTCCAGAAGACAGCTCTTGTGTGAAAAGCGAAGCCGGCTTAGGCTGACAAGCTGTTATTCATGGTTTTGAGATGTTTCAATAGCTTTGTGAAACTGGTGACCTTGAACTAGTAATCTGATCGTGTGCTTCAAGTTCAAAGAAAAGGAACTCAAGTGGAACTGAAGTGACTGGATGGGTTATTGAGGCAGCAACTGGTAGGCCAGTACTCAAAAGGGCAAGACTGAAAAAAAATAGGGTTTCCTTTTATTATATCTTGTTTCTTCAGAAATAAAAAAAAGCCCAATAGCATCTTACTGTTATTGAAACTCCATAATTGCACAGACTTAGGTTTCTTGACATGAAATTATAAGTGAATCATTTCCTCATAACCAAGTGAGTTTATGTTGAGTTACATGCTTCAAAATATCCAACAGTAGAATTTCAGAAGGAAGAGCTTTACTTTAAAAGTTTCTGACAGTATAACCCATCTATTTAAAGCCAAGGAAGTAAAATAATCATAAAACAGTGATTATCAGCTGATTAGTCACTTTCTATATTTTGTCTCTCCACAAAGCTGATAATAATAGACAAATTCAGGATAAAATGTTATCATCAAGTCCTGTAATTAGAAAGAAAAAATTACACTGTTTCCCTTAAAGTAGATAAATTACTTGTGTAAACATGTGGAACTACGAGGCATAAAATGAATATACAATTACTCTATACAAGATCATCAAAGGAGAGTAGAAGGGGTTGTTTTTTAGTTATTAGATAGTAATTAAAATCCTCCATGTTCTTAAAATTTTCTACACCTTCCTTCCCCTTTTATCTTAGTAATATTAAGAGCATTTGTTTACAATTCACATGAAATCTTTAGGGCTAGTTCTAATAAGTTTTTTTTGTCCCACCAGCTCCCAAATAATGACACAGAAACTTCTTACAAATTGTGAATGTTCAGCCTATAGTTTAGGCTTGTTACTGTCTAGATCTTACAGCAAAGCAACCCATAATATTATTATTGGGGGCTAACACATGTTCTATCCTGTGACTATTACCTCTATCTCATTATTTGTGTTTGACTCATTCCATATCCAGCTGGCTTCTTGGCTTCTCTTCTTGTCAGAGTCCTCTAATGCCTCCTATATCTACTACCAAGCTCTTTATTAAAACATTCAGAAGGCACCTTGACAAAGAGATACTTTCAGAGTATACAAAAATATTATACCACAATATTACCCCCTTTTGTCTAAATGTAAAGGAAAGGGTTTAGCTCCAAAAAGTAAGACTATATAAAATAGTCGAAACTGCATATTTAGTTGCTGGTACATTATATTGGGGCCAAATTAATGTGATGTTTGGTATCACAGTCTTCTTAGAAATGCAAAATAAATGATTACTTTGTCAACATTTGTATACTTTATTCATTTATTATCTTTCATTTATTTCATTTATTTCATTTCATTTATTATCAGGTAACAATTATATTGGAGAAATCAAAACAATGATACTTTTTCAGAAACTTGAGAGTACCTACAGGCCCTACTGTGACATACCAGTACTGTTTTCTCCAGCTAAAACAGTACAATTTAGACTCATGTTTAACACAAACAGCCCTCACTTTGAGGATTCTGAAACAATGATTTTTAAGGACTACTATTAAAACACATAATACAAGGCTCTAAGCAACAAGACTCAAAATTGAAAAAGCATAACTTTATCACTGTTAATAATTGCTTTAAGTATAAACTTTACTACTTGTTCCCCAGTCCACGAATCTCTCCTTTATAAATTCTCATCACACTTGATCTCATGGCCCATTTCTTTCAATGTCTAAAGGTTATTGATCTTGAGTCTTTTGGTTTCTATTTTGCTTCCTGTGGTAAAACTAGTGGGATTTTAAATATTTTTTTCTCTCCATAGAAAGTGTGTGTGTGTGTGTGTGTGTGTGTGTGTGTTTGTGTATGTGAAAGAGTGAGTGAGAGATAAAGATAGAGATACAGAGAGAGAGAGAGTAGAGGAGGAATAAAACTGAGAAAAAGGGTAATTGCTAAGAAATATTAGTAATGATTTAAAAAGGTAATAATGGATGGAGGATCAGAAAGGGTTTCTACACCAGTTTAAGAATAACATTCAAGCATTTAACTATGTTTAATTTAGCTCTTCAGCTTCCTAGTTAAGAAATAATGACTGAAGGCTTCATATTCTATAAAAACCTCAAGAATGCTCTTCAAGAGAAGCATTTTTTCCTAGAAGATGCCTTTGGTCTGACATTATAAAATTGCTTCGAAACTGCATATTTAGTTGCTGGTACATTATATTGGGGCCAAATTAATGTGATGTTTGGTATCACAGTTTTCTTAGAAATGCAAAATAAATGATTACTTTGTCAACATTTGTATACTTTATTCATTTATTATCTTTCTTTTATTTTCCTCTTCTTCTCTCTATTTTAAAGAGCCAGGAAAGTTGACTTTATAGGTCACCTTGTGAGTTTCTCTGTTGCAACCACATGACCCACACAGAGTAAAAGGAGCCCTATAAAAAAGTAAACAAATGAACAACACCCAATAAAACTTTATGGAGTCTGAAATGTACCTTTGAATAACACAAATAAAATCCAACCATGAATTTGGATCATTTAAAATGATTTCCACGCATTATAATCTATGAAACACTGTCCACAAACCATGCAAAAATAACTAGCTACATTTGGCCTTCAGGCCATAGAGTTTAACAACTTCTACCTAAAAAATACTCATCAAATTAGGGGAAAAGGAAGAATGTAGCAAAGCCTGGCTAATGAAATAAAATGTAGACTTGTTATGTGTAGAAAGATTGAGATTCAGACAGCAATGTGCATATTCAACGTCATTGACCAACCGACATACATGCTGCAGCCACAGTGTTCACTCACCCCACCTCTCTAATAGCTTTCCTGTCTGCTTCCCCATGACTAATATTTCCATGCACTATTGTATATTTTGTTTGTGGTTGATGCTTTTTGTCTAGTTTAAGCCACAATACAAGAAAATGTTTCCACGGTTCCCACCAGAATCAGTAAGAATGATTCTGTTTGGTGCTCCGCATCCGTTAGTAAGAGTGATTCTGCATGGCTATGGTGGCCCATGCCTTTAATCTCAGTACTTGGGAGGCAGGGACAAGCAGAACTGTATGAGTTTGAGGTCAGTCTAGTCTACAGGAGCTAGTTCTAGAACAGGCTTCGAAGCTACAGAGAAACCCTGTCTTGAAAACAATAAAAAAAGTGATGCTGATTGGTCCTCAGCAACTATTTCAGCAAAATGTCTTGCTCAGAAAGCAACATGCTCTGAGAACTATACACATGTGGGAAGAATGTGAACAATCAGAAGAGGAATAAATGTCAGTGTCAACTGAGTCAGTTGGATCTCTGTGTGTTAAAGTCCTAACTGGTCAACATAGTGAGTTCCAAGACAGCCAGGACTGTTTCACAGAGAAACCCTGTCTCGAAATCCAAAAACACCCAACCAAACAAAAATTTGGTATTCCCTTTTTATTTGTTTACTTATTTGATTGTTTTCTGTGTGTATATGTATGTATATGCCAGTGTAAAGGAGGAGGTCAGTGGGAAGATTAAGGGAATCAGGTTTCTTTGCAACATGTAAGCTTTGGACATTGAGCAGAAGCTGCCAGCCTTGGAAATAATCACCTTTACCTGCTAAGCCTTCTAGTTGACTCAAGACTGTGTTCCTTGATTTGAAAAGAAAATTTTGGCAACATTATCAGAAATTCATATTTATTATTTGACACATAAGCATCTATAAAATAATTTTAATCAGAGAGACAAAATTTAATTGGAAATATTGAAGTCATGAGTATGTTAAAATATTTTAATATATCACCATTAATACTACTCTTAATCAGCATTTGTTTTTCTGGTGTTCTTGATTTACATTTCCTAAAGTATCTAAAAAAGATAGATGATAATATAATTCAAATTATACTTATGAGAAATGCCAATATGTAGAAAATTATTTTGCTATAATGTTTCCAAGGATGAAATCCCTCTAACGTTTCTGGAATATGTAAAATATTAGGCACTCAGAGTTTTAGAATGTGTTGAAGAGAAGATGGATCTTAAAGTCAATATGTAGCTAGCAGTTAATAAAATGCTAAAATGCTCAATTAGTGAAAAACCTTAATTTTTATAATAAACATATTTGCATGTACTAAATAAATATCAACATATAAATCTATGTATTTATTTTTCAACTCCTCCATTTTTATGTTTGTATGTATTGGGAGGGTATGCATGCACCATGGAATGCTGTGAATGTCAGCAGGTATCCTGTGGGAATCAGTTCTCACCTTCCTCCAGGCAGATTTTAGGAAATGAACTCAGATCCTCACCTTGGCTGCAAGTGCCTTAATCTGCTAAAGAATCTTGCTAGTCCTGTACCTACATTTAAAAAGTTGTGCAGTGTAGTCTGTTTTTATTCATCATTTGTGGATGACGCAAAAGAAAATACATTTTAATAGTCCCCATTCTTGAGAGAAGGGAGGTGCTAGTGATTATGTCAAGAACCTCGAGCTTGTTAGGCAAGGTCCTGCCACTGATTTGGATCTAAAACTTTATGCTCTGATTTAAACAATACATATAAAGCAAAAGGATAGTGAAAGGTGCAATTACAGTCTTCACGACATAGGTCATGGAGCTTTTTAGAACTTAAACATTTTTAATTCTTGTCTCATATGCTTACAAAAGACAACTGGAGTATGACCTTACTCTCATCACATAACCCTCTGTGTGTGTGGTGTGTGTGTGTGTGTGTGTGTGTGTGTGCACATACAGGTACAATTGCTGTTTGGTGTAACTGAGTGAATAAATATCAGTATTTACTTGAATGTTTATGAGTAAATTTTTCTCTTCATTTCAACTATATCTATTAATGTGTGTACATCTATACAAATAGTGTATATTTATATTTCTTAATAATACCAAATGTTGCGTGTTCCTAAAAGCATTCTTACAAGCCAAGAGCCAAGACAATTTGAATGACAAATAGGATGCATACAATTTTGTGATCTTTGACAACAAGTTTAAAGCTTATCCTATAATATTAGTTTATAAAAAATATTTTAGTCATAAAATTTAAAAGGATGTACAAATTCTTAATCAGTATTCGACAAAACTAGGCAAATACCTAATAGGTTTAGTAATATTTAGGATTAATGACAATGGCACAATTTATGACTTAATTGAACATTGGTGTAGTTTCTAAACTGTAGAAATTTTTCATATAATTTTATATTTTACTACTTCTGTAATCTCTGTCTTACATAGTGGTGGTATATGAATATAAGTACATGTATGTGGAGGGAATGCTTGTGTGTGTCCAGAGGTCAAAGACCAGGATCTTAAGCAATGTCCATTCACATAACAATAATAATAATAATAATAATAATAATAGTAATAATAATAATACTTATATCTGTTCACATTCATATATTACTAATTATGTATAATTAATATATACATTGTATATTATATTTGATAGTAATAATATAATGTATAAGAATCAGAATATTTCTCTGAGTCTAGGGTTCATTATTACAGCTAGATGAGCAGGAAAAGTCTCCAGATGCTCCAATCTCCTCCCATTTTGATGATGGGGTTGCAGGTATGTACTACAATACCCAGGTTTTTATAGTGTATCTTTAGGACATAGCTGTGCTAGTCTTTGGATGTATAGAGAGAAACACTGATGGTAGAGTGACCCAATGAGCTTTGGGAGTAATGGAACAGCTCCTAGGGTGATGATGATGGCACTGGTTTCTGAGCTGTGTGCATTTGTCAAAATTCATATACATAAACGTAATTGGTTCATTTCACCAAAGATAAATATATGCAAACTCTGTACATGGTTATCATAATCTAGTTAGTAATACACATGCTGGCCAGGTGGTGGTGTTGCACACCTTTAATCCCAGCACTCAGGAGGCAGAGGCAGGCAGTTCTCTGTGAGTTCAAGACCAGCCTGATCTACAAGAGCTAGTTCCAGCACAGGCACCAAAAACTACAGAGAAACTCTGTCTCTAAAATCCAATAATAATAATAATAACAATAATAATAATAACAATAATAATAATACACATGCTGATGTAGTGGTGGAAAAGTGCATTAAGGTTTACAAAGAAGGTTGGCATGGCTCTAAATCTTCCAAAGTCTCCACATCCGAATAAAGAACCTATAATGTAAGCCTGTTCATGGTCTACAAAGACTTAACTATTACTTCAAAATACCATTACTCAAAGCACAAGGAACTGAACATAAACATGGACACATACAGACACACAATCACACACACAAAAGAAAATCAGCAAGCAACAGGTTTACCCTCCTATGCTTTTAGGTATTGCCAATACCAGTCATAGCACATAAACTGAATATGTGAAACATAAGCAGACTTGCACGTCTGTATTATGTGCCACTGGATTCAATCAATTACAGATATAGCCTATTAGAAAACAACAAAAATAGTCACAAGTATATTGAAGATGTATTAATGCTTTCCTTTTTTCTTTCTTAAATATCACATTTGAACTATAATTTACATAGCTTTTTATAAACAATTAGGCACCATAAGTAATCTAACTGTGATTTAAATTATGTAGGAGGAAGTTTGATGATGATAGTCAATACTATGATAATTTATTGAAAGGACTGAGGTGCCCTTCATTTAATTTTGCAGAGGTCAATGATGAATCACTTACAAATACAAAGGACTACATATAGTTAAATAGTAATAAATATCATGAAGGGAACAAGGAAATAAAGTAAGATCCTGAAAATTTATCATATATCTGAAAATAAATCAAAGAGTTCCAGGTAGGAACTGCTGCCACGGAAGTCTCTGCCTCTAAGTATGACTCAAACTATAATGTCAGCTATAGCAGAAGAGACTACAAAGCTTTGGGATAAATAATTGGTTAGGTTGATTGTTTTTTGATTTGTTTTTCTTTTTGTTTCGTTTTGTTTTCCAAACGGACACAAATAAAAATGACATCATACTGAAAAGGCCAAGGTTTCCATGAAACAAACTGTAGAAAAATAGACGCATGACTGTTTTCTGTTTTCCTTGGAGGAAAGGTCTGTGCACAGAGGCCAAGCAATGAGGCCTCCCAGAACTTTGCCAGAGGCCTCTCAGCTGACTTCTGACCTGGGTGACCCAAGGGCCGTGCAGAGCTTACAGAGAAGTAGGTCCTAAGATTCAGATCCCCTAGGAAAGGCAAGAAGGGTGAGGCTGCTTGTGAACTCTACATATTTCTTATTTCTTAATATTAGTTGAGACAGAAATGAAGGCAGAAATTTAGCAATGATGCTAAATTTAGTTTTAGCTATATTTCTAAGGCATGTTTCACTCTTAGAAGCAAACGGAACCACTTCCAGAAAAGAATTTAATGAGCACTCTGTACTGCTAAGGAAGAGAGGCCAGGTTTAATTATTGAATGCAAAATTGGAGGACAGCACTTACATGCAATAAATGTTTCTCTCAAAGTACCCGATTCTTGTTTAGAAAGTGAGATTCATTTTAACAGTCTGCAAAAGAAAATGCATTCTAAATGCAGGAACTTAATGTTTTTCCAAGCCTCAGCTTATGTTCTTATACAATATTCATCATTATTTCAGAATTTGTTATGCTTGTTATGAAACCGACTACATTCTAACAACAAATATCTAAGACATTAAAAGTTGTTCCTTTCCAAATAAAGAAAATGGCAGCATCGTCCTATACACTGTTTCTGTTTATCTTGGTATTATATGGTATAGCCAGGGAAACAAAATACAAACAAATTAGAAAAGGAGGAACTCATACATTGCTTCTTATTGTGTGAACTTGATTAAATACATTAAATCTTTCAAACAGTCTGGACCTGATGGTGTATCCCTTTATTTAAGCAGAAGCAAGTGGATCACTGATGGTTTCAGGCCAGTCTGGTCTACATAATGAGACTATACCTCAAAAAGAAATTAAAAACAAACTGTGTCCAATAACATCCCTCAAAGAGAAAATATATAAATAAAGGGTCTTGTGGGCTAGAGATACTGGCTTAGTGGTTAGGAGCATTTGTTGCTTCTTCAGAAAGCCTAGGTTCAATTCACAGCAATCACATGGCATATCACACTGCCTGTAACTCCAGTGCTAGGAGATCCATTGCCTCTTCTATATCTACATCAGGCAGTGTAAGTACACAGACACATTAAGGAAAAGATTCACACAAACAAAAATAAAAATAATTAAATGAGAATTAAAAGTCCAAGATCTTAGGAGCATTATTATGCAATTATTTCTAATATATACGATCATTTTCAGAATAAAATACTATATAATTTATTGATATAAGTCTGCATATAGTTTCCAGAAGGAAATTAATCCATATGCTATAGAAGCCCTGCTTTCCCATACATTGAATTTCCAAGTAGAATCCCCCAACAGAAAGGGATATAAATGATGTAAAAAATTAGTGATTACATTATTTATAAAAATATGAGTACTGGTAAACTGCTTAAATGTCCTTTAAAAGTTTAATAAAATAAAAAAAACTTAGTAGAGAAAATTAAAAGTACTGAATAAAAGTGGTATAAATAACTTAAATTCTAAATATGTATATATCTATTTATTTATTATCAGTCTGAAGATGATGAAAATATATATGCATTCCTATAAAAATATAGGTATACAGTTTAAGTTTGGTGTATGACTACATGTATACATTCATAAAGTGTGGAACAGTAAAAATGATGTTTTTATGCCTTTGAAATCATACTAGATTTTTTGTCTTTAAAATATATGCTATAATAGTTTATTTTTATGAGGTTTTCATAATTAGAGTGAAATTAATGTTATTTTAAGACTGGAAAAATGGAAAAATGTAGTACTATTCCTATGATTTCTATGATGTTAGAAATAATATGTCAATATGTACATGAAAATATACCTAATAAAGCATTTTTGAAAAAAAAATCTATCAAATCTTATTAACATCTTACATATTTACACATATATTTAAGACAGTGATGGTATTATACTTCACTCAAAGTAGTTATTATTTTACCTTTAAGTCAAACATTTAAAACTATTTTCAAAATTTCTATATGATTTCTGATTGATGTCTTTCAAGACCATGATTGAGATACCCACTGAAACAGCTTACCTGAGCTAATGGGAGCCCAGCAATTCTGGCCTGACTGCCAGGGAACCAGCATAGGACTAAACGAGGCCCTCTGCATGTGGTGACTGAAAGATGTATGACTGGGGCCAACTGAGGGGCCACTGGCAGTGAGACAAGGATTTATCCCTACTGCTTGATCTGACTTTTGGAAACCATTTTCTTTGGAGGGATACCTTGCTCATCCTGGATATATCGGGGAGGGCCTTGGTCCTGCTGCAAAACAATGTGCTAGACTTTGGTGACTTCCCATGGGAAACCTTACCCTCTCTGTGGAGAGAATGAGGGTTTGAAGGGGGAAGGTGGAGGGAGCATGAGGAGGGGAGGGAGTGGGAATATTGACTGGTACATAGAATAAGAAAAGATAATTTTTTAAAAAGGAAATCAATTAATGCATTAAGAAAGAAAATGTAGGAAGTTAACTCACAATTTACTGATAGATTTTTAAATTGTATTTGTTTTTCGTTGATGGTAAGAGTATTTAAATATTTCTGAATAATTATTTCCCTTTTAAAAACTGTTTAATATTATAGTCATCTTATACTTTTCAGAATTGATATATATGAATAAATATATTTGTATGTAAGTAGTTTAAAGCATGATAAAATTATTTGACTCTTAAAGTTATACCTTTCAAGATTTTCAGTGACAACACTATAATTACAAATGCTTTCTCTTTGCGATCTTTAAAGTTAAATATGTGGCAGTTAACCAAATCAAAACTCAAAGATTGTTTTTATTTCATAATTTCAGACCAGCCTCTCTTGGCTCTGCCACATAAAACATGAGGATAAAACAAACTTAGTTGCATCATAGAATCTGGAAGACAGAGTAGAGAAGGTCGGCACACATTCATCAAACAAACACACCAACGCATTCATCAAAGGTTTCCCTCAGTAACTTTATCTCCTTACTTTATCTACATTACTAATCATTCTATCTGTTAATAAAAACATCTTTTAGGAATACAACTTGAAACCAAAGATCAGTGGAAACTTTATATTCCAAACATATCACTTTTCAGGGATGTATTTCAGTCATAACCCTTGTTAAAAATGAATAAATACCTCCATTTAGTCTTTAGCACAAGCAACAAAGCACTTGTGTGGCACACTATAGACTTTATGCATTATTTTATTACTTTATTTTGGATTTTTATTCTTGTATGATATTTTAATTTGCTTTGTAGTCTCTCAGGCATCTTCATGTGCATATGAAAGTCACTTTCATGAACAACTTCTTACATTTGACACTTCCTATATAAACTTCACTATTATTTCACAGAATCTTTATAAACTAATAAGCTTATAAACAGTCCAGAGTTACTAGTCAATCTGCCTTAATCATATAATATAAGAAAGGCCATCCTGGTTACTGTTAAGGTAACTTCATTACTAGTAAATACACATATACACATTTTGGAATACTTTGCATTGTTAGTTTAGTGTTTTTCCTTTCACCATTCTCATTTTACAGAATTAGAATAACGTGTTGAGATATTATGGCTTCTGTATTTTAAGTGACAACAAGGATTTGAACAGGTATCTCTCTCTGATTTTAATGATGGTTTTTTAGAAGAATATCACCTCCTTAAAAATACACACACACACACATACACACACACATATGAGGTTGTACCATTAGAAAAGTATATTATATGAAGCAAATATTCTCTTTCTATTCCAAAGAAAAAGTAAGTCATTACCTGGCATCTTTTCATTAGAGCTAAAAGAATAACTCAGAATGTAAATATTTGCATTTCATTTTTTATAATCATCTAGGCTTAGTTATTAGGCATTACGTTCACTATATTTACATTTCTCATGTTGTAATATTAATTTAAAGATTTTCTTTAAATATTTTATCATAGATAAAGTTGTAAGATCTTTAAGACAGTAATTATAGTCACTATATACACAAGATAAAACCAGTTCCTTCTTCAAAACCTGGCTTGCACAAAAAATGTATACCTGATGTGCACCATTTTTAAATGGAGTTATACCTGATAACTAACTGAGAAAGTGGGAAATTGCAACATTTGACTTTTAACAATATCTGTATAACACCTATCAGGGCTGTGACAGTAGCTTGACAAACTCCATTAGCTATAATCTGAATCCTGTCAGTTAAGGATGTAAGAAAAAAGCCAGTAAAACAGCCATGCTTAGATGATACAAATTAAATGTAGCATACAAAACAACCAAGGTAAAAATCTTTAAATGAGCCATAAAAAGCAAATTTTGAGCTTTTATATTTAAGAATTTGATCTCTCATTCTATTACTTTATCTGTTTTTCTTTCATTTATTACTTTTGCCAAGTTAACTTTCAATAAAAGCAGACACAAAGTACAAAAAAAAGTTCTTTTTATTCTCTCATATATTACATCCCAACAGCAGTTTTCCCTAACTTTGCTTTACAACTTCTGCTTTCCCCCCAGATCTACTCCTTCATTCTTTTTAAGAAAAGAAATTGCAGGCCTTACAGGGATATCAACCGAACATGGAATAGCAAGTTGCAATAAGACTAGGCACAAACCCTCATGCTAAGGCGAGATAAGGGTACCCAATAGGAGAAAAAGTGCCCATAACAGGTAAAACAGGAAGAGACACCCTGCTACTCTCACAAGATCACCAAGCTACATAACCATAACAGATATGCAGGGACCTATTTCAAAGTCATACCAGGCCTGTGATCCACGATGAGCCCTGCTTAGTTGATTCTGTACGTTGTGTTCTTGTGGTGACCTTGACCCCTCTTTTTCAAACAATCCTCCCTTGCTCTCTTCTGAGGGGTTCCACTGACTCTGCCTAATGTTTGGTTCTGGGCATCTGCATCAGCTCCTATGAATTGCTAGATGGAGACTCTCTGATGACAACTGGACAGGTAGAACAATGAAATCCAACTGAAGACCCAGATATATGTCCATACTTATGCCCACTTAATTTTTATGAAGAAATCAGACATACACAATGGGGGAAATGACCTTTTAAATAAATGGAGTTCGTCTAGATGTCAGCATATAGAAGAAAGCGAGTAGATCCTTGTCTCTCACCTTGCACAAAACTCAAGTCCAGGTGGATCAGAGACCTCAACATAAAACCAGACATACTGAATCTAATACAAGAGAAATTGGTGAATAGTCTGGAATGGTGCAGGAGAATTGTCTGTATTCTGTCAATCATGTTTTAAATAAAAGCTGATTGGCCAGGCAGGAAGTGTAGGTGGGAAAACCCGACAGGAAGTGGAAATGATGCAAGGAGAGCAGGAGAATTCTGGGGAGGAGGAACTTGCTTCCTCCCACTCCTGCCCAGACCACCGAAGCAGTAGGATGTAAGCTGCCCCACTGAAAAAGGTACTGAGCCACATGGCTAAAATAGATCAAAATAATGGGTTAATTAAGATTTGAGAGTTAGCTAGTAAGTAGCCTGACCTAATGGGCCAATCAACATTATAACTTAAGGAGATCTATGTGTGATTTTTTTTCCTCTGGGGCTAAATAGCTGGGGGGACGAGTGGAACAGAAAACCCCAAACAAACAAACAGCCCCCTCCATGTTACACTGGAATGCATTGGCACAGGAGAAAACTTACTAAACATAACACAGATAGTACAAGCATTAAGAGCAATCAATAAATGGGACCTCATGAAACTTCTGTAAGGCAAAGACACTATCAAATAGACCAAAGAACATGCTGGGAATAGATAAAATTTTTAACTAAGTCCACAAAAGACAGAAAGCTAATATTCAAGATATATCATGAACTCAAGAAGCTAGACATCAACAAACCAAACAATACAATTTAAAAAGGGGCTTGCAGTATAATCAGAAAATTCCCAACAGAGAAATCCCAAATGACTGAGAAAACCTTAAAGGAATGTTCAACATCTTTAGCCATCAGGTAAATGATTTCAAAACTTTTTTGAGATTCCACCGTACACATGACAGAATGGTTATAATCCAAAACACAAGTGAAAGTTCATGATGTTAAGGATGTGGAGCAAAGGAAACACTCCTCCATTGCTCATAGGAGTACAAACTCAAATAACCACTATGGAAATCAATATATTATTTCCTTAGATAATTGAAAATTGCAAGTACCAAGTATACTACTCTAAGTTATATATTCAAATGACTTGTGGCAAAAATATCTGCCACAAGAATATTTGCTCAATTATGTTAATAACAACCTTATTAATAATAGCCAGAACTTGGAAATAACCTAGATATCCTTCAACAGAAGGAAATATAATTAGAGAAAATGTGGTACCTTTATGTAATGGAGTACTAGTCAACTGTTATAAACAATAACATCATGAAGTTACACACAAATCGATGGAACTAGAAAATTCATCCTTAGTGTGGTAACCCAAAACCAGAAAGACAAACATTATATGTACTAATTTATAAGTGGATATTAGCTATTAAGTAAAGAATAATCATGTTGCAATACACTGTCCTAAGGAAGTTAAATAACACAGAGAGCTCAAGTGGTGTATGCATGGATCTCTCAAAGGAAACAGAATACATTCTGCAAGTAAACTGGGGGTAGGTGGAGATCGGAAGAGGAGAGATCAGGCAGGGAAAAGGTAGAGGGACAGAGTATTGGGAAATATGACAGAAATTTGGGGGCATTTGTGGGATAACATAGAAACCTAGTGCAATGAAAACTCCATGGAAGCTATGAGAAAGACTCCTAGTAAGAGGAGATACAGAGAGTGAACTCCCTCCCCATGTTCTATAACCAGGAAAGTCATCCAGCTGTGGACAGGGACATTAACTCAACCACAAAACACTCGACCTACTCCTGCCTTCAAGATGTGATGGGGTAATGGTGGCACAACCAATGACTGGTCCATGGAGAGGGAGCCCATGTCTTACACTGCATGGACATTCAGGAACCCGAGGTGGGATAGCCCAGAGGTCCGTGATAGAACCAAACATGACTCTCTCTCTCTCTCTCTCACTCTCTCTCTCGTGCATGAAAACGCACACGCGCACACAAACACACACACACACACACACACACACACACACACACACACACACACACACATAAACCAATCAATGGAATTTTTCGTAATGATATGCTGCCTTACTTATAGATCAGTGCCTTGAACAAAAATCTTAACTATTTACAGATAGCAAGTACTTATAAGGTATAGATAACACTTTACACAGCCGAAGCAGATTATAAACCATAGAAATTTCTCTAGGAATGTCTTGCTTGGTCTTTAGCATGATTTCCAGGAATTTTCTCTTATACAAAATAGAAATTCTTTTATTTTTTTTCTGTATTCACTACCTGTAACTCCTCTATGACTAAAGTATAAGACTCCTTAAACATCTTATCAAATAACTTTTCCATCCAATGTTTTAGTAGCAAATGTTTTGTGACACTCTTATATTTTCACTGTCTGTCTGTCTCTCACACACATATTCCTTTTAGTGAAAAGAGGTTTGTCCTCACAAAATATATCCTAATTGTCTTTTCTCCAAGCTCTGATCCTCAAAGTTCCTTCCCGCATTTCTCACCACCCAGATCCACTGCCAGCTCTGTGCATGCTACCCTCAGTATTTGTGAACCCATAAGAGCTTTAATCATGTTTTTCAGAGACCTTGTTTTCATGGTATGTATCCCCACCCTCTCTGCCTGTTACATGCTTCTGTCTCCTCTCATAATGGCAGAGCAAGGCAATGATCTATGAGTATAGCAGAAAGTAATGACATATTATTGAATCATTTTTTGCTATATTTTGTTATTTTTACAACAGTATATTTTGGTACTACCCTAGGTCCTTGGGTCATCTGGTGTCAGGTTCTCAATCACCAAAACTGTGTCAGGTATGGATTACAATTATAGGAATGGTTCTTAAGTCAAATCAATTATTACTGAGTTGGTACCACAGCTTTGTGCCACCAATGCTTTAGCATGTCATTCAGGAAAGACAACATTGTCAGTCAGAGGGTTGGTTGTGGCTGGCTTATCATTTCTCTTTCGGAAGTGTACAGGGTTCCTGTGATAAAGATGCTACCATGGCCAAACAAGAGTAATCATTTCTGAATGTTTGTTACTAATTATAAAAGTAGAGAAAATAAAGATCTACAGGAAATTTTAATATCTATAGTTAGAAGAACTACTTTCTGGATAGAAAAATTACATTCTCACTCACCGTACTCGCTATTCTCATATATTTTATTCTCTAGCAACTACATTACGGCAACTACATTACGTCACCGTATCTCATAATTACAGCACTAACGACTATATAGAAATCAGGAAATTAAAATAGAATACTATAACTTGTATCAAAGTAAATATTTGCTTGAATTTTATGATTATATCAGTATTGGACTGAATATCATAAAAATTCCAAGGAGAACACCGCACTGTCGTTAAGTATTCGGCAGAAATTCATCAAATAGTACCATATATAAAACATGTAGATATTCAAACTAGTATCTACTTGCCCTTTTTAGGAAAATATCATGATATTTTGGTAATATTTATTAATTATTTATGTTTAAAACATTTGTTTTAGGAAAAATAATGCCCTCTGCAGATTTACAACTGTGACTCATCAGACATTGGTATTTTACATGTGGAATAAAGCATTTTTCAAGAAGTGGCATTCATTCAGCAGAGCATACATGATGCCTTGTATCTGTCTGTAGTGTGTGTGTGTGTGTGTGTCTGTGTGTGTGTCTGTGTGTGAACATTTCTGTGTGCATCAGAGCGTCAATGGACACAAGTGTGCATGTGCATATGTGCTTTGTGTGTAAGCTAAAGCAGTAAAGAGATTTATTCATTTTTTCAAAACCTATAAAACAAATTTTTACATGCACCTATTGTTTTTTAATCAAGAAATATGTAGACACAGAATAAAGTTCATAATTTAAGAATTCCACTATCAATATACTAATTTGTGTCATTTTCAGTCTTCAGTGTGAGACTCTCAGTTCCTCAAAGGAAAGAGCTGCTTCATTCTGCACTCCCAGAACATCTATCCTCTCACGCTGTATTTCTTTGTCATAAAATTGAAGTATCATTCCAATATATTCAGCACATAACTCCTATTTTCCAAGAAGATGTTTGAAATCCAGCTTTTATTTCATAAATGATGAACCAAAATTAATATAATATGTAAAGGATTATAAGTAGCAACTGCAGACTGCAAAAAGAGTTTAATGCTTCCCTTAATTTTTGTATCACTTTTAACAAAGCAGAGTGTGTATATTGTTAGTTTATGCAAATTGCATTATTCAAATTCAGTCATGGTACGAAGAACAGTTGTGGGTTGATCTAGAATCACATACCTTTGTTATTGTCCATTCCCCCCACTGCATATAGAGTTCCAACTGTAGATTTTCTGGGCTTAGTTCTTGGGCTTTGCATTAAAGTTCTTCTTTCTGGCAACAGATGGTATTTCATTGCTTCCAGAATCAGCTTTTGGCATTCCAAATCATTCTTAAATAGTGCATGGTTTTCAAGGTCAGCAAGTATCTGTAAATAATGTACAGACAGTGTTAAGACTGCTTCCTAAATTGTTGAGTATATGTTCTACATATTGACATTGAAGGGTCAGTCCTTGTCATTTCTCTTACCTTTGGATGACAATAAATTAATGACTTACCATGTATTAAAAATTATAAACAAAAAAACACAAATATATATCTTTCCTTTCGTATTTTTCCTTGGAAATGTAGACACTTGATCCAAATAGCGAATGTGGACTTGCCTTATGTTAATGATTTGACTCGTTATATAAATTCATCAATCCAGTTTTGATATATGTGGAAAAGGTCATTTATACTGAAATTGACATTAAAGTGAGTTTTAACTAATTTTGATGGATTAAATTTAGTTTAAAATAATTCTGTGTTCTTATTTTTATTGAAATGCAAAGATAATTCCAAGCAAATATTTTAATAAATATAAGATGAATTTGTTGAGTTTTAATCTTTAAAAGTTGTATATTAATGGCATTAGTACTTTCCTGGGTAAAATTACCTTAACAGTATAGGATAATCAAAATATATTTTAAAAACAATTTCAATATATGACACTTTCTACTTCCAGTTTCTTGGATTTTTCTAGAGTTGCATGTGTAAAAAAGTCTTCTGTTTCCATTAATACAATTTCCAACTCCAGAAGAAAATACAGGAATGATTGTAACTCATTAGTAACTTCATTTTAGCTTTAAAAATATTATCAAAGAAAAAGCAAAAAAAAATTCAAAGTTGGTCATTGATATTCTTCTAATTTCCTTAGTTTTGCTATCTATAAAATACATTAAAATGAATAATGTATATGACATAGCTTAATATTCCCTATTATAGTTTGTTAAGTGTAAATATATATTAATGTATGAATTGGACAAAGTTTTTGATAATACATTTGTTTGATTTTTTGTTTTTGCATTGTTCACAATACTTACAATGATTATTTTTATTACTTCAAATATACAGATACCATTTTAGAATATTAAAATATTTTATATATTATAATAAATTAACAAAATAAAATAGATTTTTGTTTCCTATAATATTGCAGTTTTATAAAATATATGTAATCTAATTAATATTAAAAGTAGGAAACTACAACACAAGAACTTGCATTACACAAAATTACATATATTCTTCTTAAAACATCATAAATTGGCATCAATATGGGAATCCAAATATTCTTAACATACTCCTAAAGATAAGAAAGTATTTATTTCCAACCTCTTAATAAAAGAGGATTATTACTATAATGACATATGTCCCCAGTAACCCTAGATTATCTAGTATTTTTAACTTGAAGCAGAATTGTATTTGTGAGAACTTTTTTCTTCATCCAATGAGTAGATCATGTTATTTATGCCTTAAAATCTGTTTATTTTGTATGTCTATCTTTGTTCTATGCCTTCAGCATCGCTGCAATGATGCAGACATGATCTTGGTGAAGATCTTTTTGATATATTCTTTAATTAAACCTGTAAGAATTTTACTGTGGACATTTTCATCCACATTTCATCACAGACATTAGCCTGCAATTTTCTTTGTCTCATACATCTTTTTCTTGTTTTAATATAAGGTTAATATTGGCTTCAAAATTGGAAATATTCATTCATTTTCTTTTTACTAAATCATGAGAAAAATTGTTAATTTCTCTTTAAAGATTTTGTAGAATTCTGTGTCTTACTCATCTGTGTATTGGCACTGTTTATTTTGGAGACATTTTAACTAGAGCTCCCATCTTACTAAAGGATATGGGTTTATTTAAGTTATGAAATGTACAGAAAAATAGATGAAGCTGCAAGCAGTCGTCTTGAGTGAGAGAACCCAGTTCCAGAGAGACAGCTCTCACATCTTATCTTTGTTTTGGACGTTTTATTTCCACAAATTAATGCAGGTCATCACTCATCTGAGAAACATCTATTTGCAATAGATGCCGATTAACACAGAAACAATTAACAGGTGCAGACATTAAGATTCATAAATGAGGCATCTCTATCATACCTTCCTTTCCAAGGCTCAAGGATAATTGACTCATGATAATCTGGAAAGAATATTGGAGAAACACAAACAGTGGAAGATTTCAAGTAAATAGTGTTTTCTGGACACAGCAAGGCAACTGCACGTATGACCTCAAACACACCCATATCAAACACTCACAACCACCACCAACAACAAGAAAAACAAAATAGGAATCAACAAGGATTGCTCATTTGTATCTCTGAACATCAGTGGTCTCAATTCCCCAGGAGAATAACAGAATGAGTGTACAATCAGGATCCATCTTCTGCTGCATCCAAGAAACATACACCAACAGCAAAAACAGACATCATCTCCCTACAAAATCTTGGAAAAAGATATTCCAAGAAAGTGGTCCTAAGAAGTAGGCTGGTTTAGCAATTTTAATATCTAGAAAAAATAGCCTTCAAGCCAAAAAAATTAAAAGATACTCATCAAAGAAAAATTCACCAAGATAATACTTCAAGTCCTAATATTTATGCTGCAAAGAAAACACAAGGGTGCCTAAGTTTTCAAAGAACCACTACTACAGTTTAACTACATGTTGATACTCGCACACTTGTATTCGGAGACTTTATTACCCACTCTTACCAATTGACAGAACATAGCCAGATGGTTTTGGCCCAGAATACTACTAAATTTTCCAAAAAGAGTTATTACAAATATTTGTCAAATTGTTCCACAAAATCAAAACAGAAAGAACATAGCTTAATTACTTTCATGACAGCATTATCCTGATTCCTCAAGTATATAAAGTCCCAACAATGAATGAGAACTGCAAGCTAATTTCCCTTAATGTCATAGGTGCAAAAATAGTCAGTAAAATATTTGAATACCAAATCCAAGAACAAAACAAAAAGATCATAGTCCTTGATCATGTAGATTTCATCATAAATATGTAGTGGTGATTCATCATATATGAACCAAAAAGCATAACTGACCATATAAACATAATAAAAGACAAAAATCACATGATCAACTCATTAGATTCTGAGAGGGCATTTGAAAAATTCCAACAAGCCTTCATAATAAAGGTTCTGAAGCGCTTAGGAATAACGGATCATATCTCAAGGTAATAAAGCCAGTTTACCACAAACCCATAGCCAACATCATTTTAAAATAGAGAAACTCAAGTTACTTCCACTATAATCTGGAATAAGACAAACTGTCCTCTCTTTCTTAACTATTCAACATAGTAATTTAACTCTTAGATAAAACAGCAAGATAACTGAAATAATCAAGGGATAAATATTGAAAAGGAAAAAAATAACTTTATTTTCATATGATGGGAAAACATATTTAAGGAATCCGAATAATTCCACCAGAAACCACATGCAAACACTTTCAGCAAAATAGATCGCTACCCCAAAGGGGCTGTATCAGCTTGCATTCCCACCAGCAATGTAGAAATGTTTCCTTTACCCCACAACCTCTTCAGTATAAGTTGTCATCAGTGTTTTGGCCATGCTTACAGGTGAATGATGGAATCTCAGATTGTTTTAATTTGCATTTCTCTGATGACTAAGGATATTGAACATTTCCTTAAGTGTTTTTCAGTGGTTTTAGATTCCTCTGTTGAGAGTTCTCTGTTTAGATCTGTACTCCATTTTTATTGTATTATTTGTTCTTTTGATGTCCAATTTCTTGAATTCTTTGTATATTTTGGAGATCAGACCTCTGTCTGACATGGTGTTAGTGAAGTTCTTTTCCCATTCTGTAGGCTGTTGTTTTGATTTGTTGACTGTTTCCTTTGCTTTACAGAAACTTTTTACTTTCAGGTGGTCCCATTTATTGATTGTATCTCTCAGTGTCTCTGCTAATGAGGTTGTATTTAGGAAGTGGTCTCCTGTGTCTATTTGTCCAAGTGTACTTTCCACTTTCTCTTCTCTAAGGTTTAGTGTGGTTGGCTTTATGTTGAGGTCTTTGATCCATTTGGATTTGAGTTTTGTGCATGGTAATAGATACGGATCAATTTTCATTCTTCTATATCCAGTTATGCCAGCACCATTTGTTCAATATGCTTTATTTTTTCAATTTGATATTTTTTGCTTCTTTAAAAAAAATCAGGTGTTCGAATGTGTGTGGATTAATATCAACGTATTTGATTTGGTTCCATTGGTCTCCCTGTCTATTTTTATGCCAATACCAGTCTGTTTTCAGTATTGTGGCTCTGGAGTAGAATTTGAAGTCAGGGATTGCGATGCATCCAGAAGTTCTTTTATTGTATAGGATTGTATTGGCTGTCCTGGGATTTTTGCTTTTCCATATGAAGTTGAGTACCGTTCTTTTGAAGTCTGTGAAAAATTTTGCTGGCATTTTGATGGGCATTGCATTGAATCTATAGATTGTTTTTGATAGGATTGCCATTTTTACTATGCTAATTCTACCTACCCAAGAGCACGGCAGATCTTTCCACTTTCTGGTGTCTCCTTCAATATCTTACTTCAAAGATTTAAAGTTCTTGTCATATAAGTCTTCCAGTTGTTTGGTTAGAGTTACTCCGAAATATTTTATGCTGTTTGTGGCTATTGTGAAGGGTGATGTTTTTCTGATTTCTTTCTCAGCCCATTTATCATCTGTGTATAGGATGGCTACTTATGTTTTTAGTTAATATTGTATCCTGCTACATTATTGAAAGAGTCTCTGAGTTGTAGAAGACTGAATTATCTGAATTATCATTATAATATCTTCCTCCTGCAGCAGATGGCAACAAATACAAAAGCTGACAGCTAGGTATTATACACCACACACACACACACACACACACACACACACACACACGGAGAGAGGGAGAGAGGGAGGGAGAGAGAGAGACAGAACACAGAGAGAAAACAGAGATAGACAGAGATAAAACAGAGAAAAAACACACACAGAGAGAAAACAGAAAAAGAGAGAGGGAGAGAGAGAGAGAGAGAGGCTGAAGACAAAAAGACAGACAGTCCAACAGAGACATACAGAGAGACCTTGGAACACTCAGCTGTAATAGGATGTTGCCAACAAATCCCTTCCCCTCAAAACTCAGGTAACCCCTTGGCAGAGGAGGCAGAAAGAGTATAAGACAAAGAGTCAATAGAAGTGACCAGGCAGACATGTTCTATGTCAGCTGAGCAAATCTCATATAAACTCACAGAAACTGAAACAGCGATCACAGGACCTGCATGGGTCTGCACATGTCGGTATCTTTCAACTTAGTGTTTTTGTGGTACTTTTGCATATGCGAATGTGTTGGTCTTTGATTCCTCTGTCTACTCTTGGTTTTTTTTCCTTCTGTTTGTTGGCCTTGCCAAACTTTAATGCGATAATTTCTGTTTTATCTTATTATACTTTATTTCATTTTGTTGTTTAGGATAGGTAAATTGAACCTCAACAGTTTAAGTCTTTTCATTTTTACAGTACTTTGTTTAGTAATGCTGGGAATTTTATGTAGGCAAGGAAAGCATGACACTAAATGAGCTAAATTACCTCTTTAATAGCTTTTGTTGTTGTTCAAACAATAAAATTTTAATTTTCTAGAATACAAAGACAAACAGACAAAATCATTTTTAAGTCTTATTTTGCTTAGTGTTTTCTTCATAAAATTTCTGCTTCTGGAATTAGAATTTGTAAAATAAATTTCATTAACATTAGTGTAACATTCATTTGAGAAGTAGAAATCATATAGAATTTCTCAGGCTTTCTGTTTGAAATAAATGCACAAAACATTTGTTAAAATGTTGTCATAGCCCATAAACTGCAGTGAATGATTTCTGGTTTGTTATACTAGAATAGTTATGATGCAAAGAAAGTATTTTAAAACTTTATAGTGTGAAGTCTCACAAACATTCCCTAGAAAATTTGTGATATCATTTAGTTTAAATATGCTTTGGACCTATTATTGTAAGGTGATGGTTAGAGGTTTCAGTCAGTGTTCAAAAAACTAATGACTAATAAATTTTACATTGGCATCTGTTATAAATGGTATATTAAAGGTTTTATAAATAAATAAATATGCTCCAAAATTTATTTCTTCCTGTGAAACCATATTCAATGACAATATAACTTATTCACTGTTTGTAGGTATGGCTGCCCCTTTATACATGGGTAAAAAAGCTCTTCCTTGTGTCTAGAATAATTTTCCCTATGAGTCCACCTTTTAGCTTTATCTATGCTCCCAGACAGACAAAGTGAAAAACCGAGAGAAATAGTCTACCTCCAACATTTTAAGAAACAAGGAGACACTTTATATGAGAAAGAAGCGGGTTCATTAATTATATTTCAAATATAGAAATCTCTGATTCCCTTTAGATGATACATAATTGGAAAACTCGCAATCCCAATAAAAATAGTAATGACATAATTAAAATAAGTAGAGTTCAGAAAATTAAGCCAAATGAGAGCTTTTATTACTCACAATTGAAGTCGATTTTGTGCTGCTATAATTTATGATTAACATTTACTTATTGATGCTCAGTTTATTGTTTCATTGTGAGAAAGCTCAGGATTTCTAAAGCTGAAATAAATCAACCTGCATTCTGTACGAACTTTACTCCACTTTGGACTCATTTATCCCAATAAATTATAGAACACTCACACACTCAGTCTGTAAATTTTGGTTAGCAGCTGTTTTGTCCTAGTGCAACCAAAGATCCACAATTTCTGTATTAATTTTACAGCACCATGTTCAAGGGGACCATCTTTGTCTCACTTGGAGGTCTTTCTTAAACTGTTTCACATTTAGGCTACAACTGAAACATTATTTATTGGTAGATATTATTCAGTATCTTCAGACTACCATGCCAGTCATTGTCAAATGGTATTTTCCTCTGCCTATTCATCTACTTGCCCCGATATACTAAGGCACATGGATTTATGGATACAATTTACATCTTCTAATATATTTCTATTATAAATTTTACTATCTTCAATTAATGCTTTTGCATCTCTCGTACCTCCCCAATCTCTCTCCTTTCATTCTAATATGTACTTTTTCCCTCTTCAGCTTTAATAAACATTACAAAAAATTTTGCAAGCAGTTTGGTTGTCTATTGTTTAGATAAATATTGATCTAATGACGCAAAAGATTAAAAAACGTTGACATCAATAATCACAGAATTTATTTGTTTATTATGCATGCCATCACTGCACAGTTTCAAGAACATTCTCTCATAAATATAGAGATATTAATTAAAATATTAAAAGTGTTTTGCTCACCACTTTTAAATTCAAAATAAAAGAATAAATAAAGTGAATGATAATTATAAATTATTTACTCATTGGTTGTAGATAATTTATTCACAACTGAACTCTGAAAATCTATTTTATCCAAAGTATTCAAAATCACTTCTCAAATTTGATACTAAATTATTATCAAAAATATTTCTAGACATTAAGAAAAATGTTTGTGATTGATCTAAAATGTGTATTTCTAAATAGTTTATTTCAGAGATATTTAATAGCAGATTTACTTCTAGAAATAGTAAACTGCCAAAATTTGTCTTAGATTTGACTCGTCATTAGGAAATTTTTTACAGAGTATTTTCCTGGTCTTTCCCCACACACACTTAAATCTGAACTCAATTTGTTCCATCACTATTTTCATTCTATACTAGACCTACTTTATATTTATTGTCATTTAAAACAAATTTTACATTGGCATCTGTTATAAATTGTACATTAAAGTTTTTATAAATAAATAAACATGTTCCAAACTTTATTTCTTCCCGTGAAATCATAGTAAATGACAATATAACTTATCAAAGTTCTGTATCTCTATAATTAATCTCCCAGCCTAAAGGTTAACAAATGGAAATATTTTAGTATTAAAGCCATCATCACCCACTATTGTATTTCCATTCTAAATTTACCTTCACTGGTCTCTTATTAAATTATCCACTGTTTGGAGAAAGATTAGTTATTTGAATTCACCACTGTGAAATCATAAGAAACAATGTAAGAATACTACTAAAATCTATCAATACATATATTGTTTTGATTCAGTTTGCTATATTTGTTAATGTAATTTCAAATACTAATCTTGAAACATTTCTCTGTGTACCTCTACATCAGAATTGCCTGCCTCTGCTTCCTGGGTGCTAGAATTAAAGGCATGCTCTACCATGCCCAGTATGTTTGGTGGTTATAACTTGGTTGATAAACTAGACATAAAAATTTGTTAACAGGAGAGGAGGAAGTAAGTCTTGAAGGTAAAGTACACAGTAAGAAGGATAAAGAGAACTCTAGATAGGCAGAAGGTCTCTGTTGTTCTGGTGAGCACTGATTTCACTTTTGTGAATTGGGATACTCAACCCACGGAAAGCCCAAGGCAGAGTGATCCAGGATCCAACACTTGTGTTGAACATATTCTGTACCCACTAGGCAGAGAATTTGCAGACCATCACATGGTATGCCTTGGGAATGAGATGAAATCAGCTCCAATTAAAGACTGTGTTGTATCCTCCCTCTCAGGGCAGAAGCAATTTTGGCGGTTGGTCGCAAGATTTTTAACACTGTGTTCAAAACAAACAAACAAACAAACAAACAAACAAAAAAACTCTATATTAACCAACTATTCAATTTACTATTCTGTACATGATAATTTTATTGTATGTTAATTGGACATTTCTTGTCTTTTGACAGCTGTGACTGGCTTTTTATTATAAATATGTGTGTGTCTTACATAACATTAAATACAATTAAAACAAGAATAAAACTCAAAGTTCTTTATAAATAAATAAATATAACTTTTGAATGTTTATTTTTGTTTTAATCTACAATTAGGTCTTTAGAAACAATAAAACAGGCATATGAAGCTGGAGATATGGCTCTAAGGTTCAGATCTTTTACTGCTTTTCCAGAGGACCCAGGCTCAATTCCGAACACCCATGTCAAGTTTCTCACAATTCCTTGTGATTCAAATTTCAGGGAATTTAATGTCCTTTGATTTATGTAGTCACCTGCATGTTCATGAGATACATAACTCACAAAAGTAAATAGATAGATAGATAGATAGATAGATAGATAGATAGGCAGATAAACACACTTTTTTGTAGACAATATATAAGTATCTTTATTAGAGATAGGAATAATGTATAACACAATATGAAAATATATCCTAAAAGTTATATCAATATACAAAATGTCCTAAACTGAGATAGAAACATGGATGTATACAATCTGACAAAATAGCTTTGCATAGGTATACAAATGTAAATAAAAGTAACAAATATAATTTGAACTTGTATCAATATACAAAACTATACCAATGCAAATTATCCATAAATAATAGCTTACGAGGATTCACTCTATTATCTACTAGTACTATCCCCATTTAATTTAGTTTTTTGAACATAGTTTTTACCCCAATACTCTATCTAGTACATGTAATAATCAACAAAGCTGATTATTTTTGTGCTTATAATTAAGCTCTATCAGTTTTTAAAATGGATTTAGTCCATCACTTCAGCGCCAATTGTTGCAAAGGGGGAATCACTTGTTTGTCCCGGTTGCCCAACTAGTTTAGCAGCAAAATAACCACACAGAGACTTGTCTTTTTTTTTAGCTGTGTGCGATGACTGTAATTTTGTATTTTTTATAGTGAATAATAACCTGTAGAAATAAGTAAGTTTGTGTGTATGTTTCTTATATTTATATGTACCTTTCCCATTTATCCACTATTTGCATTAAAAGCAAAATTGAAGAGAACTTTTTATATCACCTATTTTATATATAAACTGTTCTTCAAGCAGATAATTGGAAAAGACCTTATTGCAGGTGTGCAAATTTATCACGATTAACCAATGTGCTTATGCCTCCTTTGCTCTTGAGTAAAAATGTTTCTGACTGACAACACCAAATTTTTAATTCATTTTTATCATCTCCATATGGAAAAAAATCAGAAACACTGTACATTGTGTTCTGTGAATACACTATGAAAGAGACGTTAGTATGCAATAACACAAAACTAATTAAGGATTCTTGTTTTGCTTGAAGTAGCAAATGTTAGCATATTAAATGCAGCGAGATGTTTTATCTCATTGTTTCTTCAGAAATAGCTTACCTGAGAGCACTATCACAATACCACTGCTAAACATTTTGACACTTACTACAACTAATCTTTTACAAGCATAACTTAGCAAATCTTTATATCAGTGTTGATGTTTTTGCTTTCGGTAGGATTGCTTTCTGTTTTGTGAAGACCTGTATACACCACTATGTATCTGCCCATTATTGCTGCCCACTAACTCTAATCACAATCCTCATCAATAATTTGATCATCCCCTAATTGCGTACGAACCCTCCTCTGGCATGGAGATGAATAAATTTGTGAATGACCAATGCATTATATTTACAAGTAACTGTGGTAGTTCTGTCAAGTGCAAATGTTGTTAGAAAAAAAGCAAAGGATTTCCTTCCCTTCAGTCACATTTTATTTCAAGTAGTTCAATTGAATGATAAAAGAAACACATGATATGCTGATATTAATATGGACGGCATTTAAAGATACTGCATTCCTATTCACATTTGGAACACTTAATTCTTCCATTTCATTAACAATGCATGCTTTCTATTAAACGTTATTTTTTCTTCAGTCTTATCATTTTTAAGCATACCCTTTTCATTTGTCTCACACTAATTATAAGATAGCGATATATTTTGCTCTTCTCGTTTCACTAAGGGGAGATGGGCAAAGAATTTCAATCACTTCATATTTGCAGATTTCAGCTTTCTTTAGATTTATTCTGATCAAAGCCTTACATTTCTCTTTTGATCATCATCAGTGAAATCAGCTTCTGTGAAAACATCAAGGTGGATGCATCTTGCAAGTCAATAAGAGATTGAAATTATCCTCCCTCACAATGTTAACTTCACTAGGCATGAACTTTTTTGAAGTTTTAAAAGGTTGGATATGAAATCAGCTGCCCAAACATTTCTACTAGAAAGAAAAATTCAAGGGTATATTAGAATACAAGGTTATTCATCTTCGTACTAGAGATAAAATTCATTTCGAATGTGTTAAATCCTATGTAATGTGAGAACTTTATAACATGATGGAGCCTGTGGTTGTTATTTTATAATTCTTACATTTAAGTCAAAGTTTATCATATTGTTTGAATGAATGTCAGTTTATTTCTTACTCTGATAGCACAGGTTTTGTTTACCGTTCTCAGAATGAAATATACACCAAACTACAAACACTTCCACTTTTTATGCATTCCCCTCAATTCCTGCACTTCCAAGGTGACTAAAAGTCATTGAATGCAGCTGTCTCAGTTTAATACGTATGACTTCCATAAAGATGATTTTTACAGTGGAAGTCACCACAGTACTGGAACGTGGATCGGGTAAGCTTCTTAACAATGGAAAGAGTTGCTTTCTCCCTGTCTTGTATAGTTTCTGTCACTCTGAACAACCTTGCTTTCCTCTCACTATTGGGTTTGTTATTTTAAGTATTGAAAGTGTATTGCACTATTAAAAGACAATTAGAATATTTCAAAATGACCAAAGTATGTAAAAATATTTTGAAGATTATGATTGCACATGCCCTCAAAATGTAAAAAAGAAAAGAAAAAGAGACTACTGAGGGATTTCTGAAAAGAAAGAAAGCAATACAGGCATTGAGGCCAACAATTAATAAATGGAACTCATGATACTAAATTTCTTTAGAACAAATAACAAAGTATTTGAGGTATGAAGCAATCTAGAGAATGAGGAAAATTTCACTACTTGTGATACATCTGATAAAGGGTTTCTATCTCAGTTATGTAAGGAATTAATAAATTGAAAAATAATGAAAAGAAACAACCCAATTATTTGGAGCATAGAAAAAACACAAAAATTCTTTAAAAAATAAAAATGGCTCAGATATGATTTTAAAAATATTAAACATCGTTAATCAATGAGAAAATTCGAAGTAAGACCGTTTCGAGCATTCATTCTAGAACTGTCACAATCAATAAAGCAGAGAAGTAAGCAACAATAGGACAAAAACAAAGCAAATGGTATGGCTGTGAGGAAAAGGAATGTTTCTACAATGCTGGTGATAGTGCAAGCTGGAGCAGCTGTCACGGAATATGGTGGGGAGGCTCCACAGAAGTACTGAACTATATCTAAAACGTGACCCAGCTTTGCCTGAACTGGCCTTCTCCCATAGCCACACTGATAAATATCTTGCATATCACCATAGAACCTTCATCTGGTGAGGGATGGAGATAGAGACAGAGACCCACACTGGAGCACTGGACTTAAATCCCTAGGTCCAAATGAGGAGCAGAAGGAGGGAGAACATGAGCAAGGAAGTCAGAATCACGAGGGGTGCGTCCACCCACTGAGACGGTGGGACTGATCTAATGGGAGCTCACCAAGGCCACCTGGACTGGGAGTGATGGAGCATGTGATCAAAATGGACTCTCTGAATGTGGCTGGCAATGAAGGCTGACTAAGAAGCCAAGGACAATGGCATTGGGATTTAATTCTACTGCATGGACTATCTTTGTGGGAGCTTGGTTTGTTAGGATGCTCACCTTTAAAGACCTGTATGGATGGGGGAGGGAACCCTGACTGCTCTTAAGACTAGAGAGCGAGGAGAAGGTGGGGAGGGAGAGGTGAGGACGGGGTGGGAAAAGGAAGGTGGGGAAGAGGTGGAAATTTTTAATGAATAAATAAATAAATTAAAAAAAGAAAAACAAAATTAAAATTAAAATAAACTAAAAATTAAACAAATCAATAAGACATTGATGATTACCAACAATAATATTATTATTATTATTATTAAGATTAATCATGAACCAATAAGATACCATAACAAAAATCACAACAAAACATGATGAAATCTGTTTTGTGTTGGTCACTACTCCTAGGCACTAAGCCAGCCCTTGAGGGTGGTTGATATAACCAACAATATTTCAATGGAGAAAAATGATCACACCCCCCATGCCAAGAAGATATAAATTGCAAATAACTTCATGGTTAAGGGTCGAATTTTGTGTCCACTTCCACTTTTCATAATCAGGATTTTGTCCTGTTTATTAACTTGTATATGTTATGAGTGTTCTCTCATTCTCTGCGAGTTCCTGTTGAATCTGGAAGACAGTGTTTTCACAGATTCATCAGTTGCTTCTGTGTCTTAACAATTCTTTTCCCTTTTCTTCTACACAAACTCCAGAAACTTGAAGGTGATTTAAAGCTCACACACACACACACACACACACACACACTTCCATTTTGCATTGAGTGTTTCAAAGTTTATTAGGTTTCGGGAACTTTGGTAGTCGTGAATCTTTGTGTTAATTATCATCGACTACAAGAGAAAGCTTTGCTGACAAGGTTTAGCTCCTATCTCCCCTATGAGTATATAAATATTGCCATGGGTATAGAAATATTGTCATGCAGGATGTCTTAGGGTTTCTATTGTTCTAGTGAACCTCATGACCAAAAATCAAGTTGGAAAGGAAAGGATTTATTTCATTCCAACCTAGACATTGAAGTCCATCATTGAATGAAGCAGAACAGAAGCAGAATCAGTGTAGGAATCTGGAAGCAGAGGGTGATTTAGAGGGGATGGAGGTGTATTGCATACTGGCTTGAGCTCATGGATTTATTCAGTCTGCTTTCTTATGGAATATAGAACCACCAGCCCAAGAATAACAGCACCCATATTAGGTTGGGTCTTCTTTTATCAATTAATATTTAAGAAAATGCCCTAATGCCAAATGTTATAGAGGCATTTTGTCAGTTGAAACTCTTTCCTTTCAGATGACTCTAGCTTGTGACAAGTTGAAAGAAAACTAATTTAGACAAGAAGTTATTTATTGTTATTATTATTATTATTATGCTACTTTTGCAGAATTATATAAGTACATGTTGTCTACGCCTGTGACCTATTCAGGTTTGGGATCATTTTAGTAGTGTTGGTATGGCTTTCATTGTATGGTGTGGCCTTTAAATTTAATTTAAAAAATGGTTGGTTACTCCCAAAATAATATTTGTGCCTCTTGAAATGAAATATGAAATATTCTCAATTCATCATTGCATACTCCTGGCTTCATTTGATATGAATAGATATTTGTTACTGAAAATAATTTAAAACATATAATATTTCCAATATGTACTGATGAATTTAATTTAATCTTCTCACTCAAATGCATGTACTCATAATAATAAAGAAATACTGCTTAATTTGTAGTGCAATTTTATAGAGGGGAACTTATACTTTAAATAGGTGTTGTCTGAAACATTGTTAGGTGAAATTTTTGGCTTGGCATTCAATTGTACACTGAATAAAAGTTAGTAAAATTCCTCCATTTGAAAGAAAAGTACATGCTAATAGTCTTGAATAAGAAACAGTAGCATTTTTTATAAACTTTCATTTTATAGTAACGGAAATGTATTACATACTATGAATTGAAAGACAACCATTTCTCACCTAATGACAACAGTTGGTGAACACTTAAGCAGAAATTAATGCAAACAAGACAAAGCCATGGACACAAAAATGAGAGTTTGTAAGTTCAATTGAGGTGTCAGTGATCACTAGAAATTATTTGAAGATAATACCATTTTAGAATAAAAATATCTTCCTCACTAGCTCTAGGAAAGGAAAATGACTAGGGTTTATGACTTACTGAAAAGAAAGTAACAAGCCTATTGAAGTTATTGAACATTGCACTGAAGGAATAGACGCTAACCTCAAAGTGTTATAGATATAAAGAACAGTAGACTGGGAAGATATGGCGGTGATTAATAGCATTTGCTGCTCTTCTAGAAGAACCAGTTTCAGTTTCTAGAACCCATATCAGCTGGTCCACAACCACATGCAACTCCAGATTCTAGGGTTCCAGTGCCTTCCTCTGGCTTTCATGAGCACTTGCACTCATGGACACATACCCACACGCAAACATACACTGTAACAAAAAACAATAGCAAAATGCCAACAAGAATAATAAGATTCAATCAGAATTATGATTTATAGCCTGACTACAAGATGCTATCAGTTATGAAAATAAAATTACATTTCTTTGTACAGTAATATAAGTTAAAACAATTCTTTTTTTGTTTGTTTTGTTTTTTGGAGACAGGGTTTCTCTGTAACTTTGGAACCTAGTCTGGAACTAGCTCTTGTAAACCAGGCTGGCCTCGAACTCACAGAGATCCACCTGCCTCTGCCTCCTTAGTGCTGGGATTAAAGGTGTGTGTCACCACAGCCCTGCCAAGTTAAAACAATTCTAACAACTAAAAGTACACATTTATTTAAATGATGTGATGGAAATTCATCACCTGCTTACCATTCTCGAGACAGTGTTAAAGAATGATTAACATGAATCAATATTAAATCTACATTAAAATGTAAAATGCACTAATTTACCAATCAAACAGATTTAGATGTAATAAAACTAATTAAAGTTGTCAATTTTTTAGTAGATATGACTTTTAAGAGAGGTATACCTGCTGTGAGAAATAATATATTTATTTAGGTGTTATAAAGAAAACATTGCATTCAGAATTCTTAAAATCAGTAAAATGGTTTTCATAGATAGAAACTTAGTAATACAAAGTTTATCTTGAAGAGAATAACTGTCCTTGGGAAAGAAACCTATCAAGTAGAACTGTACATAAAGATATCTATTTAAAATATAACTCATTTAATTTGTTATGTTCTTAAAACGTGTTTCTTGTTAAGATGAATTTAGCGATTCTCCTTCTTAAGATTCTTTTTATATGCCTTTTTGTCTAATAATTTGCCAGGCATATATGTATGCTCATCTTTATTTCTTTTTATTCACCTTCGCTTCATAAAATACATATCTAAAATTTTTTCCTCTTCATGCAGTCAGAAAATTACATGTATACAGATGTTGCCTTAATACATCAGAACCTCCACCGGATAGCAGTTGTCACTTTACCTTTGACTAGTTTTCAGAAGCTGTAGATGAATTGAATCACTCAAAGCTTATAGCTCACTATGTGGACTCTTCATTTTCCTGTAAATGGAAAATTTCCTTTCTAATTCTTCCTTCTTTGGGTACGGATTAACTTTTGTTTTCATCCCTCCCATGATTTTACATTAGTTACCAGTCCTTTACTTTGGTGATTGAACTTTCACGAACTAGCTAACCATTTTCATCTTCTCTACTGATTGCCAATTCTAAGTAGAAGGCAGAAGTGTATCAAAGATAAAATTATGTCTTCCTTATTACTTGAGCAATCTCTTCATGTTGGTGTCACTTAAGGACTTGCTCCAGTAAGATTCGTCTCCCAGTATCTATTAATTCCCAGTAGTTGCTCAGGCAGTGATGGAACTTTGTGTTCACCTCTTCTACGTGTGTAGGATTTTGTCTGTTTTGAGCTTGGGCAATTCTATTCACGTTTTTATCGCTGTGTCATCATTCACCAACTTTGAAGTAGATGTTTTTTAAGACAGAGACTCTCAGCTATGCAGAGAATAAGAGTAGGTTGAATGAAAAGCCTTAAGTTGGACAGCCATATCACACTTTCTCTCTCAAGATGTAGGACTCATTGTGGAGGAAAAGGGAAGAAAAGAGTGTGCATCAGTGTGAGTGGATGAATACAAGTATACAGTACCTTCTGGACAAAGCATGGAAGAAGCAAGCATGAACTCACAATGGCTATGACAGTTAGGACCTACAAAAGCACAAATGAGACCAATCGAATTGCAGCATGAAGAAGGGAAATAAGCACAAAGTCCCACCCATAGCGGAGGAGGTCTGAGAAACTAATAGCTGTGGGGATATGGGCAATCAGCTCTCTTTATGTGTGTAGCCTCTGGCAGTTTGACCACATTTCATAAAAGTAAAACCCTCATGCAAGGATTTAGGATCTACACAAACGGAAACTGATTGGGAAAGAAAAGAAAACTGAAGGGGGTGGGTGGGTTTTGGGAATGTGAGGGATGGCTGCATATGATGAGAACACACTGAATATAATTCTCAAAAAAACATTTAAAAGGATGCACATGAAAAGAGACAAACTCAATACTCACAGAAAAAAAGACAGATATTGAGAAGATTTTCTTTAAAGAAAAAACACATCTTTGGATTTTGCTTCAGAACAGCACATCATGAAAATCATTTGGCTCGCCAGAAAACCTTATGAAAAGCTATGAAATTGCTTTATCATTTATTCTACACATAGACTATATGTCTTTCAGTCTTCACCTATGCATTAGCATATATTTAAAACAGCAAGGAAGACGAGTGCATATTAACAGGAGATAAATAAAGGTCAGGATTAGTTTGCATCTTTTTTATATATAATGGAGAGCGTTCCAAGTGACTGTTCACTGAAAACTGATTTGGCTGCTCATTTTTGTTATTTTCCAAACCCCAAATTCTCACTTCTTACTTATCTCTCTGACTTCTCAACTGATTTGGAAAACAGAATGGTACTTATGCTGAATGTAGTAAATTGGAAAGTTCAGAAACCTCTCACAGATGACTAGATTGAGAATAACATATTCATTATTATTTATGACTCTATTTCCAGGTCTGTATTAGTCAGTTTAGTGAATTCACTGAATGAGCTGTTTTTTTTTTTTTTTTAAGATTAGGAAACCAAGTGGATATGCTAACTCATGGAGGTACACTCCTACAAATAGAAGAGAGACAATGTTTTTAAATAAAAGACTGTATGAAACACATTTAATTTAGGATAATTTACTCTAATTGAAAATGTGTTGTTTCTGCATCTGTAATTTTAATAATTTTATAACTTTAAAACAATATTGTGGCCTTTTATGATGATCTTCTGTAATTTTTCCCTGAATTTGTTATATACAACAAAAAAGATCCTCAGAATATCAGCAAGTATAGGAGTTAGAATGCCAGAGTCAGGGATAGCTTTATATTTTTCCTGATTGTGTGTGTGTGTGTGTGTGTGTGTGTGTGTGTGTGTATAATGTGCCTCTGTGGATCTAGGCACATACATGAACAGCACTGGTGTGGAGACCAGAAGAAAACTTCCTGGAACTGAGTTATTTTCTTTATTGAGACATGGCCTGAGTTATATCTGCCTTCTTATGTACTCTAGACTAGACACTCCCAAGCATTTGTCCATTGGACTGTCTTATTTTCTCTTCTCTCTATAGAACTGTACACTGCTTGTTGGGAAAGCATGTTAATCCACTGATAAGATTCACTGACCCAAAGTTTATTTCCTTTTTATTTATTTAGGAAAGTGGGGACTGAAGAGTTGACACAACAGTTAAAAGCATTTATTGCTCTTCCAGAAATCTAAGTTTAATTCCAAACATCCAGGAGAGGTAGCTCACTACCACCTGTAGCTCAAGTTCTTAGGGATCTACTGACCTTTGAGGGATCTCATATACATGTGGCATACACACAGACACATACACACAACATGCACACCAATATGTACAGACACATTGTGTGTATTAAAATATGAACACATAAGAAAATATCTTGACATTATGTAGTATATTAGATGGTTTAAATATGCATCATAATTTTACTTATAATGGATTATTCTACAAAATCTTTAAACCCTAAAAGTATACTTAAGAAAACAATGTAAAACTATGCTTGTTAATATAATAGCTAAAATCACTCATAAAATTTAGTGAGCTATAATTATGTTATCTTAGTTGAAGAAAGTTTTTATAAATAATTATATGTTACTTAGTTTTTTTGGAAAACGTTTAGTCTTATCCCACCAAATCCAGTTTTGGTTAATGCAATCGTCTTTCCTATTTGACATGTAGTTTTTCTACTTAAGCTCTGCACCATCATTTCTACTCTGAAGACCAAGATAACATGTATCCTTCAACACGGGCCAAATGACAGGATATAAATTCAGGGATCAGTGGCTTTTGAAATTATTTTAAACCTTACCTGTATAGGCTTTGAGATGTTGTTTAAAAATTAGTATCTCCACAGACCCAGAGAGGGTAGCAAGAAGGGCTCAAAGGGATATGAGAATCTACCGGGGAAGGGGAAAAAAGATAGATTGTTCAGGCAGACTAGGGGATGGTGGGATTGGAGCAGAAGGCATCATGTAGGGAGTGCAGGAGGGTTGGGGGGAGAGAGTACTGGTAGAGATGACTAGAATTTGGGAGCACTGGTGGGGAATGTGGAAATTTAGTTTAGTTGGAACACCTTAGAATGTGTGATAAAAACCCTAGTTAAGTTTCCTAGAAATGGGACATACAAGAAATGAATCTGCCATCATCAATAACCAGGCAAGGCTTCCAATTGTGGGACTGGGACACTAACCTAGCCACAAAAGATTCAATCTGTCCTTCCTGCAAGGTGTGCTGGGTAACAGAGGCACAGGACTTTTGGGAATGGCCAAACAATGAGGCCCATGATAAATGGAAACCTATGATTCCTCTGCCAGGATGGCAAGGAACCAGAGGCTGTGTGGCCTAGAGACACAGGATATAACCATATGCAAGTAGAAAAAAAAATCCACTGAAGTAATATCTAATGATATTCTTCTTTACTTGTAGAAATATGCTTACCCACATTTACTTCAAAAAGGCATCTTCCAGAACGGATAGGAGCAGATACAGAGCCACAGTGCAAAACATTTGCGGCAGCCAGTGGAACCTCAGAGAAGAGGGGTAGGAAGGATTGTAGGAACCAGAAGATTCAAGGGCACCAAAAGAACATGGACCTCATAATCTACTAAGCAGGCCTTTTAGGGGCTCAGAGAGACTGAAGTGGCAATCATAGAGCTCTACGAGTCTGCTCTAGGTCCTCTGCATATATGTTATGGCTGTGCTGACTCATTTGCCAGGTCTCGTTTTCCTCCTACTACATTATCTGACCTAGTTTTGATATGAGTGTTTGAGCCTCGTCTTCCTGTAACTTTTTACGATGTATTCAATCTATTTCCTTTGATGCCTGCTCTTTTCTGAGTTGAAATGGAGGAGGAGTAGATCTGGAAGAGAGTAGAGACGAAGATGAAGAGGAATGATGAAGAAGGAAAAACTTCAGTGGAAATGTGATGTATGAGAGAACAATTTTTAAAGAGAGAAAAAAAGAATTAGTATCTCAAAATCTGGTTCAAATATTTGGGAGTTATTACCTTGACATTATTATAAATTTAAGTCCATTAGCACTCTAGAGATATAAAGTGCAACGTAATGATAGCAAATCTTGAGTTATTGACATTATTTTCAAACTTATTACATAAAGATATCCTCCAGTATTTCAGGATCCAGTAGAAAATTGATGTCTATATAGAAAACATTAAATTAGCACATAATAGAAAATGGAATCAGTTATTTCCTTTATTATTATCTGCAACATGTTTCATTGTTTTTGTTAGCATATAAAACACTGGTTTTCCTTATTATACTTCTATTGGCATAAGATATTTTAATTTTCCCCAACACTTCTTTCCCAGCACTGACCTCTCTTTCCCCCTTATTTCTTCATAGTTCTTGTCCTCTCCAACTCATCCCCACTCCTTCCTTTATGTCTCATGAATGCCACTTACTTTTTGTTAGATATTATTATATGATAACATTTATCAAATACATTTTTTAAATGACAAAGATATAAATAAATATTTCACTTTTAGACTACTATTGAAATAACATCTCTATTTGGGCCACCTTTGAGCCTTTTCCATTTAATTATGATAATACTGTGCATTCTTATCTCTTCTGATAGTCATTAATGATCTCGCTCTATTTATACCCAGTTAAGTTTATATAAATTGGACCACTGCTGTCATTAGGTTGAGGACAATAAATACAGTTAAGTTTTTATACTGGAAGATATAAGCTGAGGAAGGATTTTAATAGACTTCAGACTGGGCGACTTAATGTTTTCCAGGCTAAGCTCCTAAAACATGGACTGACTGAAAAAGAAAGGGAATCTAACCCATTTAAACAGTTTCTTTTGCCAGCAGATGCTAGTAGAAGCTCTGTCAGTGGGGAGCTGCTGATCTAACCTTGAGGATTGTTACCTCATTGATGTGTCCCCTCTCTCCCAGTCCCTGTCATCAGTGTGGGTTTCTGTCACCTGCTCTTTCCACTCTTTGGCTAGTGGCCCATACATAGCATTAGCTATTCTTGTTTCCAGGCAGTCTCGATATAAACCCTGGGCTGTGATGAGAGCAACTGTTTGCCATATTGGTATAGTTCTACTGTGTTCTTTAGAGTTAACTTTCTATTTTTCAAATCTTCCTCATTTAAATTTGTTACAGATAATTTTCTTTTATTGTAAACATTCCCTGATGAAATTTAACTCTGCATGCATGTTTGTGCTTGAGTTTTATTTCTTACTGAATTTATAATGCTAAATTTGTCCCATGCTGAGACATTTTCTGGTCATTTATTCTTGTTAATTTTGGAGACTGCAGAAATGCTTCAGTCAGAAAGTGTCTGGAGCACAATTTGAAGATGACATATTGATATTCAAAGCCCAATAAAAATAGTATGATCCTGTTCATTTGTAACACTACAGTGTGAGAGGCACAGAAATCAGGTCCCCAGAACTAAATAATCATAAAGGCATGGTAGACCTCCAAATTCATTGAGAGACACTGCCCCAAAAATAATGTAGAAAGAATTGGAGGTAAATATTCGAAGTCAGTGCCAGTAAGTCACACCTTTGTACACACACTTGTACTGATAAATGCACATATATTACATCATACACACACACACACACACTCACTCACACACACACTGTTCTAAGAAACCATTCGTCTTTCTAGGATCCTTACTGAATATTCTAAAGATTTTAATGGTTATTCTTTCATGACAAATTCTTCACTATTCCTCTTAGATTTGTAAATTATATTGCATCCTATTTTAATTTAATCATAGAGTGCACAATATATATGATTAAATATTAAATTGCCTTTAAAGTTTAATTGAGAAAAGTAATTGGTCTTGCACTGTGTGGCCTCTTGGAGAGTACTATCTATAATTTTTTAATATACACAGAAATGCTTATTATACAATTTAACTTTTAAGTTAATTTGCATTTCCTGAACTGAATTTTGTTTTGCTGATTTATTACATTAGAAAAAATGAATTTTTTTAAAACACAGCTATTAAAATTTATTGATAGTGGTGCTAGAGTTGAACTCTGGGCTTTTCACAAAATGATGAGTAAATGTCCTGTTCTAGATTCTGCCTGAGATATTTGAAATGCATTGTTAAACCTGTACACCTCATCCGTCTCATAAGTTAGGATCATATTACCTCATGAATTTCCTCAAACTGAGATGCTTCTCCGCCACTACTTGCTCAGTTTTTCATTCATGGTATCTTTTTCTTTCTTAGTTTTTATTATAATAATATGTAGAAATGTGCATAGCTTTTTACAACTTGCCTTTATATTGACAGTTTACACAAGTATGGCCTTTGCACATTGCCATTTGATTACTGTAGCTGGTATAAATGGAATATGGAAATAATATTTCTGTATCTTCTGTGTACGCAAAAAGTTTAGTAGAGTTCGAGAAAATTAAGAATTGGAGAAAAATTAAATCAGATGAGTAAATTAGGGATACTTATGCAAAACTACGTAAAATTAGCTAGTTTTTTAGTATTTTAGTTTCTGTACATCCATCTTAAGTTCAAGATCAATTGATTTCCACTAAAAATATTTTTTCATATTTATATATGGAAAGTTTTGGTTGTTTAAGATGCAGTAGGACAATACATTAAGATGTGAAGATCTCTGATTTGTGCTGTGGGTAGAAGGTGCAGACATACCCCATGAGAGGGTAGTGGAGAAAGTAAAACAATTACATCAGAATATGCTGTATAATAGAGCCAGACTTCTTAAGAGACTGAGTGCTCAATACCATGCCAGGATATTACGGAGGGTTCTTACTTTTATTCATGAGAAACTAGATGATTGGTACTATCTTTGGTAAGATTGAAAATAAAAGTCTTAGGAGATTGAAATACTCTATTTTGTGTGTGTGAAATTCCAGAAGATTTATGGAAGCAGAGTTGAAGTTTTAGTAGTTAAATGGACAGACACTACTATCTTTCAGTAATCTTAGCACATAGATCACAATATAGAATTTATTTATTATAGCATCTAGAAACAGAAATATATGCTATCCTCTATGCATAAACTCCAGTGGTCTGAGGCAATACAACTTCAGTAAGTAGCGATCATTAACACTGGTTAACTATTGATTAATTAATTAATAATTAAGCAATTATGAAAAACAAAACCTGCTGAAAATCCTAGAAAGATGTCAATGAAATTATTTTGGTCCCAATTTTGAAAATCATTTGTTTCATTTTCCTTTGTAAAGCAATTAAGACATAAAATATGATAGGCAGTGGCTGCAGATAAAGATGTGGACAGTTACACACTGATGAGTAAGCACTTTATGAAGGTAAAACAAAGTAACATATCAGTGTTATATTTTTCCAAAGAAAGTGAGTTTAAGTATAAAATGTAAAGAAGCAGATATAAACACATGACTACATATCTCCTTTAAGAATCAATAAGTTTGCTTATTAGGGATTGTTGAGTGACAATTGTAAGGTCTTGAAAGAATAGTATTGCCAGTTCTAATATACGAAGTAAAAACCTATCTGCAGATGCTTAGACTCTTGAAATAATTTTGTAATAAGATGTGATTTCTTTAATCAGTTTTTCAGTAAATTCTGTATGAGTATATATTTTTTTTCTTTTTTATATTTATTTCTGAGTGTCTTCATATGAGTTTATATGAAGTATGCACATGAGGGTGCTTCTGGGGGGTAGGAAGGGTTGATAGATACTTTTGAGCTAGAGTCGCAGTTGTTGGGAATCACATGATGTGGGTTCTACAATATGAACCAGAGTCCTGAAAGATTAATGACTTTTGATCGCCAAGCTATCTCTCTAGTCCTCAGAACCTCACTTTAAAGCTAGTAATCAAAGAAGTTTCCCTAAAATTAACCTCTATATTTTTTTTAATGCCAAAGATACTGAGAGTCAAGCTAAAGACCTTAACCATGAGGCAGTTCTGTGCTGTGATCTGTGCTTCCAACAAAATTTGAACTTTTAAATAAGCATAGCATAAATACATCTTTATGTGTGATTGTAATGCTGTAGTTTATGAAAGCAAATTAAAATCAGTGGAAAATTGTTACAGAATATCATAGAAAGTTTTTAATTGTATACCAAGCTGACCAATCATTTTATTTTAGACAACATAATAATACAAAAGTAAAATGTATCTACACTTTGTCTCATAATCATATATTCAGAAAAATGCCTTAAATTTTTATAATTTTGTATTTTGTTAAATTTTTAAACTTTAGTATATTCAAGAAAATTATAAAAACAGCTAGATACAACTTTTAGCGTACTTACAATAATAGGATTTTTCTCAGAAGATAACTCAATTATCTGTTTCTATCACTCTGCCATTTCTTATGGTCTTCCCTATTGTAAACTCAAATAATTGAATTCATTTCAATATAAACTATTGTCTCTCAATACCACATAAATTAGACATTGTTGTTTCGGAGACCTTATATGTATTTTTTGGTTTTTGAAGCTTATTTTGTCTGTTACTGTTCTTGCTTAAAAGCCATATTTTCTCCAGGTAGTTTGCATTCTCATTATAGACTCCACGCCAAGCAACAATAATATACTTTATAACGGCATGGGTTCATTCATAATTAATAAAGAATACCAGAATGGATTTTCTATTGTGCACATAAAAACTGACTAAACACAAAAGCATTCAATATACTTAGAAATATAAAAACTTGAAAGTATAGAATACAGGAAAATATCTTCATTTTTATCGCCAACCTAGGATGACTAATTGCCTTATGAATATAGAAAAATATTGTTGGTTTAACTAAATAATCTTTATCACTAATTAGTCTTCTATCACCTTTTCTTTATTCGTGAAAAGTATGTAAATGTTTTTATTAGTGTGTGTGCCTGTGTGTTTGTGTGTGTGTTTTACTTTGATTTGAAACTGGGTCTACCTTTTTGGTTTCAGTCTAATTTTCTATGATTACAGATTATGACACCAAGTATACTATATTATTGCTTTGCATCTTAAAATTGTTTTATTACTTTTTAATTTATTCTATTATATATTATATCCTAACCACAATTTTCCCTCCCTCAGTTCCTCTTATTTCCACTCAACTTTTTTCCAAGATCTCCTCCACGTCTGCAAATCTTCAAAAAATTGCTAGCCTTCAAGGGATATCAAACTAAAATGGCATAGGCGTCTACACTAATGTCATCATAGAACCTTCAACCAGTACCTGATAGAAGAGATCCACAAACAAGCACTGGGGTGAGTTCCAAGAGTCCTGTTGACTAGAGGGAGGAAGGATTGTACAATCAAGGGGGTGTCAGGATAATGATTAGGAAACCGGAGACAGTTGACATGAGCTTACAGACTCAAGACTGACAGTTGGGGAGCCCACATGGGACCAATCAAGAACCTCTGCATGGGCTATCATTGGTGTTTTTGAGTTTGGCTATTCTGACAGGTGTAAGATGATATCTCAAAGTTGTTTTGATTTGCATTTCCCTGATCGCTAAGGAGGTTGAGCATGACTTTAAGTGCTTTTTAGCCATTCGAAGTTCATCTGTTGTGAATTCTCTGTTCAGTTCAGTACCCCATTTTTTTAATTGGGTTAATTAGAGTTTTAGTGTCTAGTTTCTTGAGTTCTTTGTATATTTTGGAGATCAGACCTTTGTCTGTTGAGGGGTTTGTGAAGATCTTCTCCCAGTCAGAAGGTAGCCTTTTTGTCTTACTGACAGTGTCCTTTGCTTTACAGAAGCTTCTCAGTTTCAGTAGGTCCCATTTATTTATTGTTTCTCTTATTGTCTGTGCTACTGGGGATCTGCTTAGGAAGTGGTCTCCTGTGCCTATGTCTTGTAGACTACTTCCTACTTTCTCTTCTATCAGGTTTAAAGTGGTCGGATTAATGTTGATGTCTTTAATCCATTTGGACCTGAGTTTTGTGCATGGTGATAGATATGGATCTATTTTCATTCTTCTACAGGTTGACATCCAGTTATGCCAGCACCATTTGTTAAAGATGCTATCCTTCTTCCATTGTATAGCTTTAGCTCCCTTGTCAAAAATCAGGTGTTCATACATTTGTGGGTTAATACCTGGGTCTTCTATTCGATTCCATAGGTCGACTTCTCTGTTGTTATGCCAATACCAAGCTGTTTTCAATACTGTTGCTCTGTAATAGAGTTTGAAGTCAGGGATGGTAATGCCTCCAGAAGTTCCTTTATTGTATAAGATTGTTTTGGCTATCCTGGGTTTTTTGTTTTTCCATATAAACTTGATTATTGTTCACTCCAGGTCTGTGAAGAAGTTTGATGGGATTTTGATGGGGATTGCATTGAATCTATAGATTGCTTTTGGTAGAATTGCCATTTTTACTATGTTGATTCTCCCAATCCAAGAGCAGGGGAGGTTTTTCCATTTTCTGGTATCCTCCTCAATTTCTTTCTTCAAAGACTTAAAGTTCTTATCAAATAGGTCATTCACTTCCTTAGTTAGAGTTACCCCAAGATATTTTATGCTATTTGTGTCTATCATGAAAGGTGATGTTTTTCTGATTTCCCTCTCTGCTTCTTTATCCTTTGTGTATAGGAGGGCTACTGATTTTTTGGAGTTGATCTTGTATCCTGCCACATTACTAAAGGTGTTTATCAACTGTAGGAGTTCTTTGGTAGAGTTTTTGGGATCGCTTATGTACACTATCATATCGTCTGCAAATAACGAAAGTTTAACTTCATCCTTTCCAATTCGTATCCCCTTGATCCCCTTATGTTGTCTTATTGCTATTGCTAGAACTTCAAGCACTATATTGAAGAGGTATGGAGAGAGTGGACAGCCTTGTCGTGTTCCTGATTTTAGAGGAAAGGCTTTGAGTTTCTCTCCATTCAATTTGATGTTAGCTGACGGCTTGCTGTATATTGCTTTTATTATAACCTCACAATATGTATATAGCTCAGGAAGTAAAGGCATTTGCTATCAAGCATGCAATCTGATTTGACTTGCCTGAACTCAGTGTAGGGTGAGTAAACCTCTTTGGTGTCCACATGTATGTTACAGGATATGGATAAACATGAACACATGCACTCATATATACATAAAAAAGAGAAGAAAGTAAAGAAATTAAAAATAGAAACTCATGTGTAATGTGCAAAGCAGAGAACAAATAATCATTATAGATCCATTTATTCTCTGATGTATCAATTTATTTTTTATTTTTTTGGAGATGGGAGGTGGGGAGAAGGTGGAAATTTTTAATAAATAAATAAATAAAAAGAAATTGCAAAACATAAGGTTATTTCCCAGAATTCGGTTGACTGTGAATCACTTAGTCAGACCCAAAATAATCACACAGAAATTATATTAAATAAACACTGCTTGGCCCATTAGCTCTAACTTCTTATTGGCTAACTCTTACATCTTAATTTAACCCATCTCCATCACCACAAGGTCGTAGCCTACTAGCAAAGTCTCAGCACATCTGTCCCAGGCGGCAGCTCCAGTGCTTCACTCTGGCCCCACCTTCTTCCTCTGAGCATTCAGTTTAGTTTTCCCTGCCTGTGTCTATTCCCTGCACAGGTCCAAGACAGTTTTTTTTTTTAATTATTAACCAATAGTATTCACAGTCCCTACAGAGGGAAATTCTACATCAAATAAGTTGATGTCTCCTTGAGTATTGTTTTTTTGATTTTTTAATGAAGCTTCCATGGGTTCCATCTGCTTTGCAAGGCATGCTGGGAAGACAAGGATTTTTTTTCCTTCTCTCCATATGGTTGTGTTTAGTACAAAACTAACCAGGCATCTCATCAAGAGGATATGTTGGCTATTGAAGAGCTACCAGTTCATGAGAATGGAAGAGAACCTGGAGTAGACTGACAGGAAGCAGTGTCACATATATGGATTAGCATCTTCACAAGCTCCCCTAGACCTTTAGATCCTGGGGAACACATTTTATCTCCAGGCGAGGTGATGAGAAATCTCTTTAACATGAAAGGAAAACATTTCCCTTGACTGGGTATGGTCTCCTTCTATTACCACTCCTCTTCTTTTTCAATGAAATAAAGAGGCCTAAGAAACTTGAAGGCTCTAAGACTGATTGGGCTTGGTTCTTCCCTCTCTCCTGCCTCTTAAAGGACAATTAAAGGACTGCCAATTAGTCGGTAAGACACCACTTTATACCACACACACCTGCATCAGTGCACATTTACAGCCATAGTCATAGCCATGACTGTAGGATCAGACACACCTGGGCCAGATTGTGATTTTGAACTTAAATAGAGCACAACGCTGCCCTATTGTGACTTTAAATAGAAATCTTAAATACTTATATCACTGCAATTCTTCTCATTTGGAAAAGGAAACTAAGAGTATTGCTTACCTCTGTAAGTTCTTCTTATCAGACACAATAATATATACAAACTGCCCAACACTTTACAACAAACATTATCTATTTTATGAATTGTTGTTAACGATAATTCCTAGCCATCTATCTCTCTAAACAAATATTTCTTCTGGATGACATGATTTTAATTGTAAATATCCAGAGAAGTCCATGAAATATAGTTAATATTACAGGGAATTTAGTGGATATATGTCTTTTTTATTTTTTTATTTATTTTTATTTATTTATTTAACAAAAATTTCCACCTCCTCCTGGCTTCCCTCTTCCTCCACTCCCCCCCGTTTCCAGTCCCAAGAGCAGCCAGGGTTCCCTGCCCCGTGGGAAGTCCAAGATCCTCCCACTTCCATCCAGGTCTACAAAGGTGAGCATCCAAACAAACCAGACTCCCACAAAGTCAGTCCATGCAGTAGAATCAAAACCCAGCACCATTGTCCCTGGCTCAATCAGCCCCCATTGCCAGCCACATTCAGTGTCCAGTCTGATCACATGCTCCGTCAGTCCCAGTCCAGCTGGCCTGGGTGAGCTCCCAATATATCAGTCCCACCATCTCAGTGGGTGGACACACCCCTCGCGGTCCGGACCTCCTTTCTCATGTTTTAAATGAGACATCTTGGAAGAAAGCTTTATCCACCTTTGATGACAGTGAAGTACGCTAGAAAGCTAGGGAGAAGTGATACATCAGAATAATACATTACCCTGCCTTAGTCACATGCTTATCTTATCTGGTACTTTCCCCCTCTACTCCAATAAAGAAAATGACAATATAAAGGGTGTAACCTAAAAATTAAGTAGTAAGTCTCCCAGTAAAGTTCAAATTATTTTATCTCTGTCTTCTCTGTCCTGGATTATAAATAAGAGCCAGAATTGCCAGTAGATTGCTGATATTTTTTTAATACAAGTATCTCTGCAAGATCCCCATATTTCAACAAATAGTCAAAGTTGGTGTTTATCAATGACGAGATAAAATAAAAAAGACAATTACTCGGTCTATAATATGACATTGGTTAATGTGCTTCAATCTATCATTGTTCAATGTTCATATTTATTTTTATTAACACTAACAGGGATACAGTCCTTGGGAAAACCTAGTGTGCATAGTAAAAGTGGAGGGTTTGGAATATGCAGTACAGGGACTCATAAGGTACTCATTGCTTACCTACATACAGGTTTCTTTTTCTTTAAAAACGCTTTGTGACAATGCAAGTTTATAATTTCTTGAGAGGAACCATCCATAAATCAATTAGCCCTAATTAATTCTTAATCACTCTCAACAGCCAAATAAAAGAAAACTACTAGTTCTCAAAGCATGAACTGATTTCCAGTTTTACCATATGGATATTCTTAATTTTTTAATCACAAAATCTAACATAAATTTCTACTTACTCTTGTGAGTTCCTAGTCCCCTGTTTTCTCCTGATGCTAGTGCAACTAGTTATGTGCAACTAGTTATGTGCAACTAGTTATGTGCAACTAGTTATGTGCAACTAGTTATGTGCCACTAGTTATGTGCCACTAGTTATGTTGCACACTTCCACATATGAGGGTTTGAGTCTAAATCAATGTGAAGAATGAATGTTAAAGACTCCAGTATCCCTTTATGCAATATTTGCACAATAGTTTCATGTATTTCAATAGTCTAGACCATTTTGATTTGCTCTTTGACAAGAACAGAAACTATACACCTTTTGTTTATTAGGCTGTCTATATATCAGCTTTACACTGTTACAAAACTGGCAAGACGGTTCACAGGGAGATCAGGTAGAACTAGTGATTTTTTTTCCCCTACAAAATGTAATTCAAAGTTTTGAGATACTTTCTGCTCTATGGCTTGGAGGTTTTAAATTACTGAGTTCCAAAGGTGATGTTTCTAGTAACAGAAAAGGTCAGTGAATATTTCTGTTATTTCTGAGGAACTTTTTAGCCAAAAAGAATGGTGTATTTGAATTTATCTCAAGGTTATATTAATTTATAGAACTTCTTATTTTCTTCTGTCCTCTGCCCTCTGTCTTCATCAATAGAATAGTAGTTTTATTTTTTTCTGATTCCTTAGTTGTAGTGAATAAAATTTCCATAATTGTAATTGATAAGTAGTTGTAGAAGTTTCTACAATTTAAGAACATGTTGACTCCTACTACTAATTTTGTAATATTATTAAATTGTATTTTTAAATGCCAAGAATATATCATATTTCCCTAAAGAATTATCACAAGATAGGATGAAACATCAAATTTAAAGAGAGTATAAGAACAAATCCATAGAATGCAGTTGGAGCTTATGCTGGTTTAGTAAAGTGGTGGTTGTAGGTTCTCCTCCAAGACTATGACCACACTAGAATAGGTAGTTAGCTAGGTTTCCAGTATCAATCATGGTCCCTCTTGTTGTTCAGGTCATAAGTTTATAGAGACTACATACAAGTAGATAATAAACATAAAACAGATAATAGACACTGTCTAATATGTGTATATTTGCTATCTCATTGATTTCACAAAACGTTTGTTTATATACTACATTCATACTTTATAATGTGAAAACTGTATCAAAATAAATGATAAAGGCATGCATGAGTCTATATGCAGTGAAGAAGAGATTTAGATCCATGATTCTTCCCTAATAATTTCATGCCCTCTTGTTTAATTTTATTATAGCTCCTCAATACATTCAAAGAATGTTTAAAAATAATTAAAACTGTGTTGTAATCTTTGCTTATGGGGCAAGAATTTTAAGTATACGGCACATATTGAAATAGCAAGACACAAAATTACCTGTGGTGGAAGCAGTGGTAGTCTTATGAAGGCAAGGAGCATACTTAGGTCACTGCATCTCCGCTGAGTATCATACTTGACCCACATCATTAATGCATGGAAGATGGTCTCTTCATCAGGAACATTTACATCATCACTAGCCAGGAGTTTATGAAGCTCTTCAGCTGGAAGGAGTAAAAACTCTTGATTTCTGATTACTTCCATTATGTTTTCCTGTGGGGAGAAAAGATCTTGGCATAAATTCCATTTCGCTCCTTTGTGGCTGGCAAAGCATCTCAGAGAAAAATATGAAAAGCAGTCAATAACCTTTGTTCTCATTATACCATTAATCCTTGAGACACATCCTTCAGAAACAAGAGCTGTTAAGAAGAAAGCATTGTAATTGTAATTGAAGTGTAAATGTATCTGAGACGGTAGAGAACTTGTAATAACTGGAGGATTATAATGCACATCTTTGTTATGCAGGAAGAATGTACTCAGTGATTAGATGTTCAAGTTTCAAGTGAACTGCTATGTAAGAATTAACAAATATGAAAAGAATAACATTTTACACCTTCAAAGACTCAAATACACAGACACAAATGAGAAAATGGCAGTAAAATTACAAAGAGGAATACAAAATTAGTTAGCTTTGTTGTTTATTTGAAAAAGAGAGACACTTGAGAAACCATCAAAGTTACAAAATCATACGAGCTCTCCCCACCTCTTTCTTTCACAATTGCCTCCACTCATGACAGTTTCTTTGGCTTAATTGATTGCCACAATTGTTAAGCTTTTGGAAATTGTTATTTATAATAAAATTTTTTCTTGATTTTATTCAAGTCACAAATATATTGAGTATCATAAATAGATAACAAGACTTGACCTTGGATTTAATAAAGTAGTTTCAAAGGGCAGTCCCTAACCACTGAAACAAAACTGGAAAATGTATAAATGATATTTTGAAGTTCTTCTTACATCTTCTCATTGAGAAGTCTACAATAGGATCTTGGATGCTTTGTTTTAAACAGCAACTTGGCAACTATTTTAAAATCTATAAAATTAAAGAAATGCCTTGTACAGATCAAATAAAACTTTTTAAAGTTAACAATATGAATTATCTGTTGTTGTTTGAGAAATTGTAATGATCATACTTTTTTATAAAATACACCTCTTTCTGCCCTGCTTTCCATCTTGTGAAACATGAGCAACCATTTAAGATCCCCATCCCTAAAGAAAATTGGCATTCTTGGTCCCAGTAGCCATCAAATTTGACTTAGTTTTGATATAATTTTAATACCTATTTATTTTCATTTAGTTTGTCTGTTCTTCCAATTAATCACCCCATGTCTACTTCAACTTCTGAGTTAAATGTCTTATCATAAAGCCACAATGGTTCTATGTGTGTGTGGCATCTTCAAGATTTTTATTTAAAGACACACTAAGCTTTTAGTTTTACAGAGAGATACCTTCTGGTCATAATTAATTTATTCCCTTGCATTCATTGCAGGTGATAAATTATCTCCCTTCCTTCTGTCATATTATTTAACATATCATCACTCTAGTATTCAAAATGAAATCCATTAGTTTTGTTTCCTTTGTTCCTGTCATAAATCAAGATTTTAATTCAAGAATTCAGTAGTTATTTTGCACATCTGCAATTCCAAAATTTAGTTGGTGAAACCTGAAAAATAAAGTCAGTACCAACACCAGCTACATAGTAGGTGTGAGGCTTGGTTTCATGAGACATTATTACAATGAATAAGTAAGTAAGAAAGTAAAAATAAAGGAAGTACATAAGTAAATAAATAAATAAGTTGTAAAGCTACCTGTAGCATTTAGTTCCTCAGGCCAACTATTTAATCAGCTGTATATAGTGAACACCACCTAGAATCTCCTAACACTTGGTACCCTCAAAGCTCCCAAAGCTGTTGCCAAACTGCAGTCTGAACTTTGGTTTGCTTGTGCAATAGAAAATGAACATGGGGGATAGAGATCTGGAAACAGAGTACAAAACACATTTCTTATTTATACAACCTGCCAAGCTATTATAGAAACCCAAGTTAAGTCTTCTATGTAAAAGCTCAATATTACAAATAACAAAATAACTTACAAGTATCCATGTGGAGACTTTGATCAATATCAAAAGAGAAGTGAGATATAAGGAGATCAAGAAAAGTGAAACTGTATGTTAGCTGTTGCGTTTCTGTCAGTCAGAATGTACCTTTCTGATTAGCTGTCCTAGAGGCTACAGACAAGTTGTCCCCTCTACATCAAAAGCAAAGGCATTTGGGCATTTGTCCACACATAAGAACTAAGGCAATGCCTTCATCTATACGCTTGTTAAGTTTTCTATATCATGGGAAGAATTAACCTAAAAGAGAGAGAGAAGGGAGAAGGAGGGGATTGGGGAGAGCTTGGGGGAATGGGATAATGGAGATGGAGGAAGGGTGGATATGGAAGCAGGGAAGAAGATATCTTAACTAAGGGAACCATTTTAGTAGGGTTGGCTAGAGTCTTGGCTCTAGAGGGGTTCCCAGGTGTCCAAGGGGACTTCCCCAACTAGCTCCGTGGGCAGCAGAGGAGAGGGTGCCTGAACTGGCCTTGCCCCACTATCACGATGATTATCTCGCGTATCACCATAGAACCTTCACCTGGCGAGGGATGGAGATAGAAACAGATACCCACATTGAAGCACTGGACTGAGCTCCCAAAGCCCAAATGAAGAACAGAAGGAGGGAGAATATAAGAAAGGAAGGCAGGACCACGAGGAGTGCGTCCACCCATGAAGACTGTGTAACTGATCTAGTGGGAGTTCACCAAGGCCAGCTGGACTGGGTCTGAACGAGCATGTGATCAAACCAGACTCTCTGAATGTGGCTGACAATGTGGGCGGACTGAGAAGCTAGTGATAATGACACTGGATTTTGATTCTACTGCATGGACTGACTTTTTGGGAGCCTAGTCTGTTTGGATGCACACCTTCCTAGAATGGAGCGGTGTGGGGGGGATATGGACTTCCCACAAGGCAGGGCACCTTCACTTCTCTTAGGACTGGAGCGCGAGGGGGAGGGGGAAAAGGGGGTGCGGGAGGGAAATGGGAGGATGGAAGGAGGTGGAAATTTTAAATTAATTAATTAGTTAATTAATTAAAAGAACAGCTAGTGCTCTTAACCACTGACCCATCTCTCCAGCCCCATTAAGTATTTTAATTGATGAATCAGAAGTTGATGCATCTTTGTACTTTTGCCATTTTATTCCACAATCTCTATAGCCTACTATACAAGTTTTAAATGTACAATTTCTCATTTCAGGTTACTAAATGTGGAGATGTAAGAAGCTTTGTGTGTTTGTGGGGAGGGCTGTATATGTATAAACTCATATTTATACATATAAGCACTCCCCTTTGTTATGTGCAGAGGTCAGACTTTGACATTAGGAACTTGTCTATTGCTCTTCACTTTATTTTTGAGCAGGGTCTCTCATTGTATTGACAAGTTTTATGCCAACTTGGCACAGACTAAGTCATTAGAGAGGAGGGATCCACAGTTAAGATAATTCTTTCATAAAATCAAGCTGTAGAAAAGCCTGTAGGACATTTTCTTGATTGGTGATTTATTGTGAGGTCCCAACCCATGTGGATAGTGTGATCTATGAACTAGTGGTCCTCAGTTCTATTAGAAAGTAGAATGAGCAAGCTCTTAATCAGTGTTCCTCCATGGCTTCTGCATCAGCGCCTGCCTTAAGATTCCTGCCCTGTTTAAGTTTCTGTTTTGACATCCTTCAGTGCTGAGCAGTGATACCGAAATGTAAGCCAAATAAACCCTTTCTAAAAAAAAAAAAAAAAAAAAAAAAAAAAAAAAAAAAAAGTTTGATCCATCATGATCTCTAATGAAGAAGGTGTTATCGAACAAAATAACTGCATAATCCACTCCATGGATGTAAATTAAATTTAAAATCCTAACTACAATCACTGTGCCATCCGGTCCACTTTTCTTTTAGAAAGCTCTAAATATTCACTTTGGTTCAATTAATGATCATTTTGCAAGGAGAGCCCTGGCTATTGACGTAATTATAAGTCATATGGTAGTGTCCCCAGTCTCAACAACAAGTTTTTAACCACTTCTTTCAGGCCCCATACAACTTTCTTACATAATTACACTCAAATACAAATAACGATGGCTATTACAGATATATTAATGTATTCGTTATTTGTATTTGAGTGTAGTTATTTTATTCTTGCGTTTTCTTTAGGAGTATATGGTATTTTATAGATATCTGTAACAATTTATTGAATTAATTAGATATTTTTATTCTAATTGCTACCAGACTTCTCTTAAGAGATTAAGGAAGAAAATTACAATTTTTGAGAAATTTGAAAAGATAGGTTCTTCAATTTTATTTCTTTTACTCAAACATGCCTGCCATTATTAAACTATAGTCAAAATTGTAGTTACACTGTAGCTCAAAAGAATGCAATAAAAATCACTCTGTGAAACACTTAGTGGTGTCTGTCATAAAGATTTTGTTCAAGATATATTTCATTATATTTCATAGTGTTCTCTTTATGGTGACCCTTGGGGAAATTTCTTATAGGTTTTAGTAGCAAGAATAATTGCACTTCTCTTGAGTAAATTGGTTTTCCTTTATCATGGATGTTGTAAATTATGAAATTGATCAGATTTCTCTTTTTATTTAGCCTCGAGGAAACTTAGAGTCAGATTGAAATCCATCTGGCAAGAAGGCTATAGCCTTTTATTGTTTGATTTCTTTTCAGACAGCTCTGGTAATAGTTTCATTTAATATCACTATAGACACTGTTTTATCCTTCTTTCGCTCATAGACCTGCTCCTAATTCAGCTGAAATACTTATAATTTTGTGTCTTTTAAAATAATACCAGATTCTTTGAAAACTCTTGGTACTGATCTTAAAAAATCTCATGAATTATGTAGGCCTGTTATTAGTTATTGCATAATGTTTCATATACCTATTATCTAAGCATTACATATTAATGGGGTCTAACATTCTCTTTTTTCCATTCTCATCTCTTCCTAGTCTCCTTTAAAGGCAGTTTTTCCCTAAATGTTTCTGTGATAATTGCAATATAGTTTCTGGAATTTTTTAAACATATGCTTGCTTTGTCATGATGTTTTATGAAGTTAAAACTAGTTCCCTCATATAGTAAAAGTTAATCAAAATCATATTAATTTTGAAAATCATAAGAGTTTTTTTATATCTTTAGTCTATTTACAATTTGTGGAAAACATTTTTAAGAGCCTTGCATGTACTGCTGGATAACTATTACAGAAAGAAAAATGTATATTTTAAGCAACACATTCATCATTTTATACTCAAAGTTTGCTATCTAAAAGTCATCATAAGCAAATGGGCTCAGACTTAGTAAGGTTTTAAACTAGAATATGACAAATGGTATGATGTGACAAGCTGGTCAATGAAATAAAGACATAATAAGTTATGTATTAATTGATATGTCACATTGATTGACAACAGTCTCAGAAATATTGTCAAAATAACAGCAAAATTGAACTGTAGGTTAGGTGTTTGAACATATTAATCCTAAATCTTTGACACTTTCTCAGTGTCAAACACAAGCAAACAAACAACACAAAACACAGAAACAGACACATTTTAAATAAGTTTAAAATACTTAACACAGAGAAATATTTTGACATTAAATGTAAGATGTCACAGACGAAGGTGGAAAAATTGCAAATATGGTTCTGCCATGCATTTCAGGGTAGAGTTCTGGCTGAGAATATGCAAGATCCATCCTCAGTGATTCAAATAAAAATGAGTAATAACATCTTTTGAAGCATCCAGAAGTCTCCAAACAAAGTTTTCTTTCATATTTTTTTTGATTTTACCTTTAAACAATTTTTAAAGGTTAGTTTCCCTTTCTTTTAACTCTACTATTGCTATTCCTCATAACAGTCTTTTAAAAATTAATTGATAGTAGTGCTTATTCTGATATTTAAATAGAAATATTAATTATTAATTTTCTGTGCCACATAAACTACTAGGTGAACATTATTAATACCATTAGGTTTGAGAGAATGCAAGTAACTCCTGAGATGTAGAAATGGATAAATAGGTAAAAGCAACAGCTGCCTAGCTGGAGAACCCAAATTTTCTATCTTAAAATCATTGCTTTATTTTAAGATGTATTTTAAAATATGTATATAAATATGGTGCACTATTTTATTGTTCAAATATTCTCAACAATTCATCCTCATTGTTAATGAAGATTCTGATCTTAAAATATGAACATGTATGTTATATAACAATACTTTGAATAAATATTACATAAGTTATAGACAAGCCAGAAAAAATAGAAAAAGCAATGGCTTTTTGTTCAAATATATAATTCTTTTTCAATTCTGAGGATTTCTTCTCCTAATTTAACAGGATAACATAAAATAATGAATACTTTAAAACATCATAACTTCATCTTAAAGTAAATCTGGAAAGCACTGTTAATGTATAAGCTTTTTTTTAATCCTGATTTAAGACCCATTAATATAAAAAAGGTTCAAATCTTAATAATTTCATACGAAACGTACATGATTGTGTCAGGAAAATAATTTAATCCCCTAAATTGTTTTGTCTGGTCATGAAACTGGGAATAAATGGTACAAACACTTGTACAATTCATTTTATCTGGTCAGGAATGGGACAGTAGTGAATAAAATTTACTTATAGATTGTATGACCAAGAAAATATCCCAGGAAGCTAAATGGTAGCATTTCTATTTTTTTTAAAAGAAGACATATTTCCAAATGAGTTGGATGTTTCTTAAAATATCTACATCTATATACAGCTCATGTACTTTTCTTGTACAAAGTATAGGTCAAAGCAAGGTATTTGTTTTTAATAACCATTGATGTTTAACACCTTTAACTCTTACTACAGCCATATTGTTTTCTTCACTCTGGTCATGTACTGTTCTACATCAGTAGTTGCCACAAATATTGTTATGTAAGAGAAACATTGAGAATGACAGTTGCTAGAAAGGTTAGACTAGAAGCAAAACACTCATTATCATAGCCATATACATATACATATACATAAAAGTATATCTTTTATGTAATCACAAAGGATTGTATTGCTAAATGAAAGTATATTCTCTTTTGTTCTAATGCTTATAAACTTTAGTGAAATATATATGTGTGTGTTTATGTATGTGAATGTGTATATATTTCATTTATATAATATGTAAATTCTATATATTTTAATATTTTATATGTAGTATATATATGTGTGTTATATCACATAAAAGCACACCATACACACCCATACACACAAACAATGTATTCAAAAAAAGAACTTTAAAGGGTATGTATAATAAAGAAAGGAGTAAGTATGTTAGCTCTAAGTATAATGATAATGATTACTTTGCATTACTTTACAGTAAGAAGCAGAAATATTATTTAATAAACAATGTACTATAATAGTGATGTGAAATTCCCCTCTGTATGCTGTGAATACCATTGGTTAATAAAAGAGTTGTTTTTGTCAATGGCTTAGGTGAGTGTAGTCAGTCAAGAAAACTGATCGTGAATAATAGGCTCAAAGACCTTTAATTATGGCTAGAGTCCACTTATGAGTGAGTACATACCATATTCCTCCGTTTGTGTCTGGGCTACCTCACTCAGTAAAGCATTTTCTATTTCCATCCATTTGCATGCAAAATTCACGATGTCATTGTTTTTTACCGCTGAGTAAAACTCTAATATATATATGTTCCACACCTTCTTTAACCATTCTTCTATTGAGGGGCACCTAGGTTGTTTCCAGGTTCTGGCTATTACAAATAGTGCTGCTATGAACATAGTTGATCAAATGCATTTGTGGTATGATAGGGCATCTCTTGGGTATATTCCCAAGAGTGGAATTGCTGGGTCCTGAGGGAGGTTGACTCCCAGTTTCCTGAGAAACCGCCACACTGATTTCCACAGTGGAGCCTATTATTCGTGATCCTAGAGAAGCTAAATAAGGTGAACCTGAAGAAAATCATGTAGTTATCCTTCTGGATATTGGAAGTAGACAAGAGTGCCCGGCAACCTTGAGAGCGCTGGGGGTGGGGGTTGAAGGGGAGAGGGTTAAAGAGAAGGGAGTAGGGGAGGATTGGGGAAAGCTTAGGGGATTGGGATGGGGGGAGGGAGGAAGGATGGATATGGGGCAGGGAAGTATATATCTCAACTAAGGGAGCCATTTTAGGGTTTACAAGAGACTTGATTCTAGAGGGGTTCCCAGGTCCAAGGAGAGATCCCCAGATTGTTTCCTGGACAGCACTGGAGAGGGTGACTGAACTGGTCTTGGCCCATAACCGTACTGATGAATATTTTGCATATCACCATAGAACCTTCATCTGGCAATGGATGGAGACAGAGACAGAGACCCACACTAGAACACTGGACTTAACGCCCTAGGTCCAAATGAGAAGCAGAAGGAGGGAGAACGTGAGCAAGGAAGGCAGGATCAGAGGAAACCTTCACCCGCAATGGATGGAGATTGAGACAGAGACCCACATTGGAGCACTGGACTGAGCCCCTAAGTCCAAATGAGGAGCAGAAGTAGGGAGAACATGAACAAGGAAGTCAGGACCGCGAGGGGTGCGTTCACCCACTGATACAAGGGAACTGATCTAATGAGAACTCACCAAAGCCAACTTGACTGGGACTGAACGAACACATGATCAAACCGGATTCTCTGAATGCGGCTGGCACGGGGACTGTCTGAGAAGCCATTGATAATGGCACTGGGACTTGTTTCCTCTGCATGTACTGTCTTTTTGTGATCCTAGTCTGTTTGGATGCTCACCTTCCTAGACCTGGAGGGAGGGGGGAGGAACTTGAACTTCCCACAGGGCAGGAAATCCTGACTGCTCTTAGGGCTGGAGAGGGAGGAGGAGAGGGAATGGGGAGAGTGGGAAGGTACTGGTAGGAGGGGCGGAAGTGGAAACTCTTATAAATTATTTTTATAAAAAGAAAAGAAAACTGATTGGAGATACAGAGGGAAAGTAGATGGATGAAGCTGCCAAAGGAGAAAGACGGTGTCCAGAACCTCACCCAGTAAACCACAGCCCTGTGGCAATATACAGATTAACATAAATGGGTGAATTCAAGATTCAAGCTAGAAATATGAATGAGTCATTGGTCGAACAGTGTTATAATTAATATAGTTTCTGTATGGTTATTGGTTCTGAGCAGCTGGGTCATGAATGAGCAGTCTCTACCTAAAAGTGGCGAACAAGGTCGGGCAGCTACATCCACAAAAACAAAACAAAACAAACAAAAAAAAAACAGACAGAGTTTGGGAAGAAATTCTAAACACAAAAGAACAGAGTTAAGCACAACTTCTTGGTAGCAGCATGTTTCCAGATAGACTATATTTGTTGGTAGCAAGAAGGAATGCAGCTCCTTTAAGAGGTTTCTTGATTTAGCTTTAGTGACAAAAACTACACAGCTTGTTTCAGAGAAGATTTTCTAGTTTATGCTAGAAGCATAAACTCTGGCTATTTGGGGAGGTACTGCTCATAAATTGAGTCTGTGAGCAGTGTGTGCAAATTGCTAAATGGTAACGTATACCTGCTGCATCTCTGGAGCTGGAGCACTGAGCATTGCTCATAGAGGTGGTCAATATGCCTCCACCATGTTTGATTGGATGGAGCAAACAGGCAGGGCCATGGAGTTGGTCCTAACCATGCCTGCTTAGCATTAAAAAAGTGCTCTTGCTCAGAAAATGATTACAGATACCAAATAAAGACAGATTCAGAAAATTCTGAAAAAGACGTCAGAATGGATCACTGTGGTGAATAAATGTACATAGATTTGGGAGACAGAAGGAAAAGATAGTTATAAAATGAATTAAGTAGTTTTACAAAATAAAACAAAGACTTTAAAGAGACAGGTAATATAAAAGCACAGACAGTAATAGATTGAAGGAATAGGAGAATAAAATTAAATAAGCCACATAAAGTTGGGACAGACACAGAGAGTATGGATTATGTATATTATTGTGTTTTCTTTGAATTTTTTGATTGTAGAGAGACATTTGATTCAGGAGCTATTAAGTTAGAGCAACATAAAGATACCCTGACTTCAAAATTTGGGTCTAAGAATTGCTTTGGAAAGGAAGTTCTGCTTTGGTTTCCACAGAAGATGAGAACCTGTAGATTCCTTCCAGGCTAGTGTGGTTTGATGGAATAAGACACCCCAAAAGTTCTCTGTGAACTCCTAAAAATACTTCTCCCCACCCCCCCAAAAAAACCAGGGAGCAGATTGACTAAAAACTATGGACAAATTTCCAAAATAATTGCTTATTTATTATATTTGTTTTCATTTAAAGGGGGTTGATTACAAGTGATTAATGGTCACAGTCAATTTCTAAAAATAGTAATAAGAAAGAGGGATATGATATAGAGATGAATAGATTGCATTGATATGGTTCTTGTCCTATTGATACAAATTTAATGTTGATTTTGTTACATTGTATATATGTATTTCTGCTTTTCCTTAGATAATTGTGTATGTGCAGCTCATTTAATGTTTAGTTAAGAAATATGAATTAACAGTCATTTGTAATAGTAAAAAATTGTAGTCATATTAGTTTGTTTTCCTAGATACATAAATATATATTTTAGTGAGATAGATAATCATCAGCACTTCAAATAACTAGAGAATATGACATTTAAAATGTTTTAAGAACTTAGAAGCTTCTTGACTGTAATACATATCTGCTACTGTCAGTACAATAACTTCAAGTGAATAAAATGCATTGAAAGGTTTCCTTATGGAGTTTGTTAGCCATTTGGGCAAGAAACAGCTCTTGTACAGACATCTTGATGGTAAGCTATATGAACTAGATATGTAGGACCCACAGAAAAAGTAGATGAGATAGTCTTTTAGGAATCATGCTTTGTTTATGAGTCTGTCAGACATTCTGTAGCTCACAGAAGAAAGCAACTGATGAACTTTGTCATTAAAAGGCAGAACAAATCTTCAAATTTCCTGCTTCATGAAAGATTTTGCCAAATACTTTGGGACTGTAGGCTGAAAATGGATGCCCCAACATTACAGAAGAACTTTGGGTGACTGTTATGAATATGGAGCATATTCCCCTCCATATGCTGTGAGTAGCATTAGTTAATAAAGAAACTGTTTCAGCCAATGGTTTAGCAGAATGAAACCTGGTAGAATATCCAAACAATGATACATGAAGAGAGTAGGCATAGACAAGGGGACATCATGCAGCTGCCAAAGGAGAAAGACGCTAGCCAGAACCTTACCCTGTAAGTCACTGCCTTATGGCAATACACCGATGAACAAAAATCATAAATCTTAATTCAAGATGTGAGACGTAGCAAGAAACATTCCTAAGTCATTGTTGTAATTAATATAGTTTCTGTGTGATTATTCAGGTTTGAGCAGCTGGGAAATGAACAAGCAGTCTTGCTTACACAATAATATTGTGACTTAACTTTGCTTCAATTTATAACTCTAATTTCTTGAATATGTGGCACTCCACTGTGCTACTGATTAACTTTCCATGACAAAACCCTTAAACAAACCTGAATGCCCCTCTTCCAGAGACTATCAGTTGTCAAAAACTCCTCAGACAGAGTTGAAACTCTATGCTCACTTCTTTCCACACTGGGATATACCTTATTTGAGTTTTTATATATCTTGTTCATATAGTTACAAACCCTGAGTTATTTTGTATAACTTTTCTGCTTTGTATGAGAAATGTTGTTTCTTTGTACTCACACAATAGACGGCAATTAACACAGGTACCCACAGCTTGTCATTGTATAGAGAAAAAGATAACGTGAAATGTTCAGATCTAAATGGGAAAGAGCCAAAAATCATAAAATGATTTTAAAATCTACAAAGTAGAAACTGAGGGAAAATAATGCTTTTAGAAAAAAATAATTGAAATAATAGAAACAAACTTCATAAAACTTAAATGATTCTATTATGAATATTTCTCAAATTTGTCAAAAACTAATTTGCCACATGTCATTATTTTAGCCATCAGAAACATGAAGAAAACATCACCACAGTAATCTGTATAAAATATTGAAATAATATAAAGTTTTTAAAACAGGAAGTTGATATGAAAAATGAATACTTGATATATTTGGAAGATATTGTAGAGAGAAATGAGGGCTACCATGAGAAAATAGAAGGCTACATTTTATGTCATTGCAAAGAGTTTCAATACAAAACTGACTGTTCCCCATTTCTCAAATATCCATTAATTAATTTAATAATTTAATTAAATAGCTTTAATGTTTACACTTAAAGTTACGGAAAACCTGGTTTTTAGTAATTTTATATTCTGTTATAGAATGGTACTGTAAGATTTGTAGCCAAGGAAAATCATCCTGTATTACCTGATAATTTCATGCATCAAAAGTCCAGCAAAATCAGCAAATAACAGTGAGAAAAAGTCCCAAATGGGATGTCTCCAGAAAAATCCTATAGTCATGGCTCAGATACCCATGTAGAAGAGGGAGAAGAAAGTGAGAAAGACATTTCTCACTGCTCACAACGTCATACGTCATTATGTCATTACAGTAGTAGAAACCAGAACCTAGAACCAGACAATGACTGTTTGCAATTGTAACATGAAGAGGTGGGGCCTGCTTGTTTGTGGGTTTTTCTGTCCTCCCACCAGGTCCCCACAATTATTTGGTCCCAGAGAAAATCACCCACACAAGACTCCATAAGTTACAATGCTGATTGGCTCATTAGGTCAGGCTTCCCACTGGCTAACTCTCATATCTTGATTAACCCATTTTTCTGATTTATTTTAGCCATGTGGCTCAGTACATTTTTCAGTGGGGCAGCTCACATCCTGCTGCTTCAGTGATCTGGGCAGGAGTGGAAGGAATCAACTTCCTTCTCCCCAGAATTCTCCTGCTCTTCTTGCATCATTTCCACTTCCTGTCTGGTTTTCCCACCTACACCTCCTACCTGGCCAATCAGCATTTATTTAAAACATGATTGACAGAATACAGACAATTCTCCCACACCATGCAATGAACACTTTCAAGTTAAGATAATGGACAAAAGGGTTCACAGTGTGACTCACTGTGTCATACTGCAGATTCCATGATGAGATTTTTAACTTTTTCCCTCTTCTTGTTTCTTTTTTCTCTTTAATTTCTATTTAGATGTGGGGTGGGGGAGAAGGGTGTGCAGGGTCAAACAGCAGATGTGAAAAAATTGGGTCAAGAATGTGATCAAGATATGAGAGGTAAAAGACACATACAATTTTAAAGAATGTAAGAGGCAGAGGGTGTGAAGAACACCAAAAGGAATAGATTTTCTAAACACAACATGACTTTGTACATACAGACTTACAACAACTGCAGTGACATGCAAATGGCCTCCGTGGGTCTACAACAGATCGGTTCACACAACTAAGAGAAGTGGAAACACACCAATCTCTAAAGTAGATGCTAGCTCCAATTGATAACTATTTGCAAGTACAGATTTAGTTTTCTTCAGGGGAGTGTCACTAGGGAAATAGACCACTATTAAGGGTAGGACACATACATAACAGAAGATGGCCAACACAAAACAGAAGGAGCCCAATGGAACTTTGGAGCCCTTTTTTCTTATAATGCTGTTTCAAGGCACTTAAAACTAAATTAAATTAAATTTAAAATAACTTTACAATCCTTTGTGAATATATATTTGATTCTAGTTTCATGTTTTTATGCAAGTCATGCTTGTACAAATATGTGAGCCATTGTGAATAGATATGTTAGATATGTTTCTCTTGCTTTATGTTGTGCTCTTTTATTTCTGGTTGTTTAGTCCTATTGTGGTCTGTTTATTTTTGTTTTATATTCTATTATCGTTATTCCTTATGTACCTGCTTATTTCCTTAGGAGAGACAGAAAGTGTATAGATCTGGAAATAAGGAGAAGAAAAGTGAAACTGGGAGAAGTTAGGTAAGGGTAGAACATAATCAGAATATTTTTATGAGAAAATATATTTTCAATAAAAGAAAATATCCAGCAGGATATTTTATAGAATTTATTTTATAGTGGATGTAAGACTGATGTCAACAATGACTTTTACTGCCTTGTGGTCATTGCTGAGGTTTGAGATGCTTTTTCTGTTGCATAACTTGTCTCCGTTTCTCCACGTTTACGTAGGGTGATATCATATTGACAATTTCTCATATATTGATTATCCATTGCATCTCATTCTGCCCAAGTCATCTTCTCTTCTTCTGTATTTCTGAAAGTCTATTTTGACTTCCTTTTTGGCTTTAGAGGCTTAGATTCAGTTTCAATAATCATGCAAAATTGCTCTTTTAAAGTTAGATAATTTATCCATCATCTTAGCTCCATCTGTGAAGTACTTGAACAGTAATTCCCAGATTAATTCTTTACTTGAATGTCTTTGGAATAATAGGTGAAAAAGTTTAAAAACTGTTTGCTATAACTTGCCTGTCTTTTAAGATCTTTTGTTTTTCATATTTGTTATTCAATAGTTTTCTTATACGTAGCTGGGTGAAACAGTTATCACCAAGTTGCAGTCATTCAAATGGGATACTTCCTTCCTATGCACATGTTAAATTCTGTACTGGAGAACAGGAATTAAAGATGAAAGGAGAGGACATGGCTCTAAACCCAACTAACAAAAATGTATTTCATAAATCGAAGAAAAAAGAAAATTCTATTTTGATTTACAAAGTCCTCTGTTTTATTTCTGAATATATTGAGAAAACCTTTTTCTGGTGCACAGTTATGCCTTGAATTACACTTCTACCTTGACCAAAGTACTGTGATTGCAGGCATGCTATTGTATCACCAGGTGTAGTATACTAAAACCATCTGCTCCCTTAAATCCCTTGAAAGTGTATTCCTTTGATAACTTATTAGAGTAAAAACACATAACATTTATAAATAAATATTTATAAAACTTTTTCTCAATTCCTAGGGGTTCTTGAGTAGGATTATAATGTAGGGCCATAATCCTACATTAAAAGACTTTCAACTGATTCACTGGAATATCTGAGCAACTAAATACAAAAATACAAAAAAAAATACAAAAATACAAAATAATGGGTTACTGAAAATGGGAAGAAGAAAGTCCATATTGTTCATAGTTCTGTAACAATGAGAATTAATGTTTTTGGTAATCACAAGCATTAAGTGTGTCTAATAAAATTCTAACTTAGTTCAAGCAAGTTCCTGACTACATCAAGTCTTCCACAATGTAATAAGAAACTTAAGCTATTGACTAAGTAACATAAATAAACAAGAACATTGCCCATTGTGATTGTTTTGTCTGGTACCCTAAAGAGTCCTTAAATCTTGGGTAAGTTTATCTCCAAATAAATGAGGCAATAGTTAGTGAGAGTTAGCAGTTCTTTGTTTTGCATGTCACTGCATAACCATATTACCAGAATGTCTTTATCTTTTAAAGAACAGGAATAATGTCAATCATCTTTAGAGACACCCTTATAGAAACCATAAATATTATGAAAACAGATCTGGATATTCCCTGAGACACCAGTGAATGAGTAATATCCGTAAATGACGTTACTGAGCATACTTGAATTTCTAGGTTTCATCAAGCTGTAAAGCATCGGTTAATGAATCCAGTTAAAATTTCTGACTCAGTTAGGCAATCAAATTCTGATGCAAATTTGTGTGAAAATGCACATTCTGTGAGAAAAATGCACCTATGACTGAATCAGCAAAGAATGACAGAGGGCCAATTAAATAATTGTAATGAGCATTCTACCCTAGATGAACAAGCAGGCCAAAGACCTCTGCAAAATAGTTTGTACACAAACTGTAAGGTCTCCAAAGGAAATATGAGTGTGATTCTCACCAAACCTTGGCGTCCTGTGTCTTATTAGGCTTTGTTTCTCTCCTGGTGATTGGTCCTGTTGATACTAGCTTCGTCTCCCCAGCTAGAAAGTCTCAACATAAATTAAACAGCCTCGATAGAATTTGTGTAGAGTTTAGGACTGAGTTTCAAAAGCAAACAAAACTAGAGATCAAGTATATTTTAATAAGGACTGATGAAAGCAGAGATCCTAAGTCTGGGTTTGATGTGAATTTAGAAATAGTTGAATTTTTGGGGTCTTAGTGAGACAGGATAGTAAATTGCTTTGGATACACTCAGTATCTGGCATCAGTAAATAGAAAAATTGGTGATCTCTCTTCCTTGAAGTGTGGCAGCATCACAAAAAAGATTATTACTCGGGTACCAGTTTTGAGTGGGTCATTTAGGACCTCTGAAGCCCTGAAATTAATGCCTTTCATCACTGAATGCACCATTGTTATCACCTATGGCATTGATATTAATCTTAGCCAAATTTTGTTTCACTTTTTGACGATGGCCCTAGGGAATATCTGTCAAAAACAGTTAAGTGAGATATTTAGAAAACCTTAAGGCCATACATCTTTTATTAGATGGTTATCTTGCCTCTTTATACAATAACAGGTATTTTCAGAAAAACAAAGTAAATACTTTATTGCCCAAATTGTCTTTAAGAAGGTCATCTTTTATTCAATAGACTAGTAAAGCCTATGTATATACCTGCCTTTCAGATTCACCAAGTGTTACCAGTGCCTCAATATGCAGTCCTTGATTCCAGAAGTATTTGATATGTTTGCCACGTAGAGAGATTATTACTAAAGATGATGTAACTTTATGAATAGAAATTAGCATCTTTTTATACCCCTTCTCACATATGCTATCAAAATCAACTTTCTTTTCTTTGGAAGATGTTGTCAAATAATGTTTCAACAACATTGTGTGTGTGTGTGTGTGTGTGTGTGTGTGTATGTGTGTGTGTGGGGCAAGGCCCCTTCCAGATACCCTTTATTCAGCCCCTTCTGTATTTCCCAATTCTGAAGAGAATAGCCTTTTATTCTGTGACTATTATTGTTAAATGTGTGTTGTGTGTGTGTTGTGCATATTTCTGTGTTTCTGTGTGTATAAAACAACAGACATGCAATATTTTGAGTCCTTTTTGTTACTTCTGTATATTGGAGTTAGTGAGAAGATGGCAACTTGAAAGGAGTGTATTATAATCACTTTGCTAGTACAACATAATTCCTTATTGTACTATAAATCTTGTAGTTACACACACAGATAAGTGTAGAACAACCACACCTTTTCAAAGAAGTCTCTCTTTACAGCAGATGGATACTATCAGAGAAAATCACAACTACTCATAGTGCAAAGAGCTACAGACTGTGAGGATCCCACACACAAAGTATACATATACAACACAGCTCCTGCCTTTAATGCTCAGAAAACGTCAAGGATGATAGGTTGGAGACATTGCAATGTTATAATAAGAGGAAGTAATGTCATAATGAGGTTATAATAACAGAAAGACTACAATTTAAACATGAGCAGTATTAGTAAACATATTAATGTGATGGGAAAAGAATTTGCAGAGCCTTACCTCTAAGATAAAAAATTAGAGGCAACTAATAACTTCTGCATGAAGGAGAATTTGTGTTTTCCAGGAATGAGCCCTCTAACTGGTTGTCTGATGTGAAGTTGTGTGGTCTGAATTGCTTTTTATACATATTTATGCATAATATGAGTTTGTATGCATGTCTATATTACTGTGTGTGTATGTAGACATCTCAATATTTTTACACTTTCAATGTTAGTAAGCTTCTCTAGAGAAAGAGGAGATTAAACCGCAAAAATCAGACACAAGGCAGGAACAACAAATAATCAAAGACTGGGAGGAATTCTATCAATGGCAATATTACTCTGTTGTCAACAGATCTTCTGCAGGTCTCCAAAGAGAGCATTATTTTTGAAATATCAGCAGGTTACATTAATTACAAGATGCAGGTAAAATCCCTTGAATAATGGCATCTTTCCCCCTTTCTGGTATGTGATTTATTGAGGAATGAAAGAAAACCATTATAACAAGGATGTTCTAAGTGTTTACCTGAAAATACAAATTTAACTTTAACTCTGTTAATTTTTAATACAGTTTACTGCTTTAGGGTAGAAAAATCATACATTTCTCTGAGAATCTTGTAAATATGTCAGCATCTGTGTCAGAAGTACAGATATCCATCTCTAATTGAATAGAGATATATACTCTGAAAATGATTTTGACTTTATTATCCAATAATATTATAAAATAGGCTAGAAAGATCCTTAACAATTAATATGCTAGCTAATCAAATATTCCTTGAAACGTCTTTCTTAGAGAAAAATAGTACAAAATGAGCTCCCTTGTGTGATCATTCATCTTACCTTATATCTTAGCTTTTAAAAAGAATGTGGCAAAACAGGATGGAATGCACTGGAAGCTCATAGAAATTTCTAGCATGGAACAAATGAAAGTTCCTGCTTAGAAGACATCATTCTCATTTTTAAATGAAGCAGTTAATTAGTAATGAAAATATTAATAATTGCTACAACCAGGAATCTCCTGAAATACTGATATCCAAAAGAACTAATCTGTGCAAATAGATAGAATTGAATGGAAATATAATTTCCTCATATTCAGAAATACCATTAGCCATTTATGTTATGGTGTTTTATTATATATTTAATATCAAACTATGAATGCAAATATGTTTTCATTACAAAAAATATCAGTGGAACTTCAATTTGACTAAATTTAAATTGGTGACAAACACTCTTAAAAACATGGGTTTGTTCTTAATTTTTGTGTGAGTGTTTCTTTGTATGAATGTTTGTGCAATACTTGCATTCCAGGTGTCCATAGAAGCCACAAGAGAGAATTGGTCCCCTAAAAATTGAGGTTATGACTTTGGAAGATGCCTTGTGGGTTCTGAGAGACAAACTCATAATTTCTGCAAGAGCAGAAGGTGCTCTTACCCCCTGATCACTCTCTCTGGCCCTCAAAGGGAAGGAGCTAGTAAACAATTAAAATCATTAGTCAACACTCATTGAAAAAAGGAAGCGAGAAGCAAATGGGAGCACATTTTCCTGTCATTCCTGAGTAGGAAAATTATTGTATTTTTAACTAAAACTTAGTAAAAAAAAAAGGCTTTTAGTATTTTACCCTCACCTTCCTAAAATTCTAAGCAGTAATATATAGTGACTGTACATAGAATTCTAGAAAATAGAGTGCAGGGTACTGTGTGAGCATCATTCAATATAGAAATTGTTAAAATGAATAGATATAATCGATAGAAAAGATACTAAATAAGATAAAATGCTAAGCATAAGTAGATTTATAAAAATAACAGTGAACCACATTGTCTCTCATCAATCACTGCATTATTTCTTTACTGTTTCAAGTTAATTGAGTGAAATGTTCAGCATACAGCCTACACAGTTATTCAAAGACACTACAAAGAAATCCATAAATACTATATTCAATATATTTTAATAAGGAAATTTTAAGCAATACCAAAAAAAGGAATTTTATCTTTTCAGGCATTATGATTTTCCTGGGTTACTAGAGAAGGACTAAGAACAGATTATGAAATACTTTATATTATTTCATTCAAAAATTACATGGAATTTGGGGGGTTTGAACTTAACAGATGTTAGGATACATGGAAGTAGAAAATTCCTGACAGTCAAATTGTTTAAATGTCATGAGCCTTAGCTTGCATATTGTTAGGTATGAAGTAAAGTTAGCATTATGAATTTTCTCATCTTTAAACTATAAAATTTCACTATTATAAAAAATTTGCACATATATCAATTATTGTACAAATCCTTACCCAATGTTCTTGTCCCCAGTTTATCTATTCCTTGTATCAAAAGGAAACTTCTAGTAGATAAGGAAAATGTGGCGTACTATTAAAAATATTGTCAAGTCATTGAAAAATTCATCTTAAACATTTTTTAAACTTTATTTCATTGGATATCATATCAATGAAGACACTGTTCCTCATCTTAACAGCTCATATGTTATATTAGATTTTTGACAAGAGCTTGGGAAATAGAAGATTAAATGTTCACTCCACTTGTCCTTTGTGGGAACTCAAATAGTGAGAGTTAATCAAACATTCTAAGGTTGTTCTTGAACTATGGTTATTCTTGAACCGTGAACTTCAATGTTAGGCAAAAGAATCCCACCTAACCCTCAAATTATATTGGCTCTTACTGTGTCAACTAATGATAATGAACTCATGGTTCATTATCATGAGTTTTGTATAAATGATCTGGATATGCTCTTCATATAATTTTAAGGCAGAAATGGGCAACATAGAAAGATCTTGGGGGAAAAGTAAGTAAAAAGGAAAAGAGAGAGAGATAAAAAAGAAAGAGAATATTTAAAACTATCTATATATTATTTTAACTAAATCAGATTTCATCCCTATATTTAAACAATTTTAAACTATGTAGAACACATATGAACACTGATCGTGGTGGTTTGAAGGTTAGTTTCTACCATTTCTTGGATGTTTTCAATCATAAATACTATCTAATCCAATAGAAAGTGAAAATGAACTTAATGCTGAATTTTAATCATAAATAGGCCAAGTGTTTCCAGGTTCCTTAAGTCTGATAATGTGACACTCTTGATTTTCTTCCATAACTTGTTTTATTATCTTTCACCATAAATATGGTATTTAAAACCACAGGTGATTGAGTAGATACTGTCACTAATGACATATTATTTGTAGATACCAAAATTTAGTTTGCTAATTTACACCTTTCATGTGTTATTTACGTTAAACTGGGAATGACAATAAAGAAAGGAGACAAGCATCGATTAGCCCCATCAATGAAAATGTCTTAAATTTCTCCTAACACAAAATAAATGAGTGGTTACAACAATCATAAACTCGTCATTTCAGATCTTGAGTATAAATTTTCTTAAAGTATTCATTATCATACATATATGAATCTCTTAATTTGGTTATTCTTTTTATAATGACCTCAAATAAAGTCTTACATGTCAAGTAACTTTTTCAAATATTTTTATATTAAAAAAAATCTGTAAAATCTCTTCAAACCACATGCTCACAATCACATACCACACTGTCTTCTTGACTACCAAAATTACTGATAAATGGAGGGGAGTAAAACTCCTGAATAAATAAGTAAAAGTTTGATAAATTTCTTCTTAGAGACTCTTTGTATGCTATTACAGAAACCCAGGAGATCATTTAGCATGATGGTTGCACTAATCAATTGATGTTCTACATTAACCCAGTTTGCCAAAATCTCCCAAGGAAATAAAATAACAGGCATAAAAACGTTGATTAACCAAGTGGACTCACACTGAGAATTTTTAAGCAGGTAAATCCACAATGCATTTTCTTAATGGGATGTCTTCTCAATATCCCCTGGGAACCGTGCACTTATTAAGCAATCAGTGAAGTTCTACCAGATTCATCTAATAATGTCAGTTATGGCTGCACATTTTAATTACAGAAGTGAGGCATTTCTGTGACTCAGGGATCTTAGGAGCATATTCATTAAAGATAAGTCGTCAAAAATGTCAAAGTGTCTATGACTTCACTCATTGGAGAACAAATTAAAATAAAAGTGAAGGGTCATTAAAACACAATCATAGGGATGGTGGTGAGAATAATCTCTTTTTGTAAAACTAGATTTATAACATGTTTAATTAAGATTTGGGCGACAGTCAAAGCCAGAAGAATATAGATCAAAATTAATGGATATTTTAAAGCATTATTTTCACTTACTGATTTATTTCTGCTTGACTGATTTTGGATTCACTAGATACTGTGAATGAGTATTTTTAAACTACAAAGACAAATTAGAATCTTATTAAGTTTAAATATGAGAGGCTTGTGATTTAAATATTCATTTTTAGGAATAAAATTAGAATGTTAATAAAGCATACAAATGATAAAAGCCTACTGTAACTTTCCTTCTTAAAATATAATGCAAATTTATGTGCAGAATCTATTGTGCATAATTTAACATATGTGTCTTATTGAGTATAGAAAAAAGAAATAATAATCAAAAAAGTTGAAAAGCTTTTTAATTTAAATTTTGTTATTTTACACATTTTTCTTGGTTGCTAAGAATGTTTTATTTCTTATATTTTAAAATCTTGGCTATTTTTAAAAATGCATCTTTATTTTTACTAAAATAATTCATAATAATATATCTGAGACAATGTAACATGAAGGCCGTCTTGTTGGGGGTATCTGTCCGCCCAGTACCCCACAACCGGCATATCCCAAAGAAAATCACAAAGTCTACATTTGGTTATAAACTGATTGACCCATTAGCTCAGTCTTCTTATTAACTAATTCTTACATCTTACAGTAACCCATAATTCTTGTCTGTGTTAGCCATGTGGCTCAGTACCTTTTTCAGCTGTCAGCTCACATGTTGCCTCTTCGGTGATCTGGGCAGGAATGGAGGAATGTGCTTCCTCCTTCCTAGCCTTCTCCTGTTCTCATTACCCCGCCTCTACTTCCTGTCTGGTTGACCCGCCTATACTTCCTGCCTGACCAATCAGCGTTTTATTAAAATACATGATTGACAGAATACAGACAATTCTTCCACGCCAAGACAAAGTCTTAAAGTGTTAACTAACTTAATGATCTCTGCCATTTCTTTACAAAACATTTATTTAATAAAAATGTCCTCTACAATAAATTATATAAACAAAGAGATAATTGATTGATAGACTAACAACATAGGCATATTGGTGCCTCACAAAATTCTAAGAAATATCTTTAAAGTTTCACTTGACTATTGTGTGTGTCATTTGCTTCATTGTTGCTTCTCAACTATAGTTTTGCTCCTTTTATGAATCATAATACAAATTATTGACAGTGCAGAATATCTGCAAAGCAACCCCCAAAGCAGTTACAACCCAAGGGTTGAGAACTACTGTTTAAAGTATTAATTTGTGGAGAGATTATATATTCGCAAATTATATATAATGTATGTGTATATATATATCTATAGATAGATAGAGAGAGAGAGAGAGAGAGAGAGAGAGAGAGAGAGAGCTTTAACACAAATACGAAAGATGTGTGAAATGTTTCTGAGCTACTCAAAACATTACTAAAACTAACATTGACTCCTAAAAATTCCTAAATGGTATGAAATTTTCAAATAATAATTAGAAATGTTATTTTTAAAATTTACATATATTTTCTTTTTCCATTTTCATTTTCTTTTTGTTTTATTTTAATTTAAATAACATTTTCTTCTCAATTATTTAATGATGTGGGATTCCTTTCTGTATGCTGTAAATATCATTGGTTAATAAAGAAAGTGTCTTAGGCCTGTGCAGGGCAGAATAAAGGTAAGTGAGGAAAACTAAACTGAATTCTGGGAGAGAAAAGTCAGAGACAAAGTTGTCATGAAACCCTGCCAAAGACAGAAGCCAGACTGAACCTTGTCGGTAAGTCACAGCCATGTGGCAATACACAGAATAATAGAAATGGGTTAATTCAAGATGTAAGAGTTAACCATTAGGAAGCTAGAGCTAATGGGCCAAGTTGTGACTTAATTCATTCAGTTTCTGTGTGGATATTTTGGACTGAGCAGCCAGGAAGAAACAAGCAGTCTCCTACTACGATTTTAAATACCAACCAGATTCCCCTCCCTCCTCTCCTCCTGTACCCTCTGCTTCCCTACCTATTCCCCTCCCCTTCCATTCCTTTTCCATCTCCATTCAAACAGGGACAGGCCTCTCATGGGCTTGCACAAAATACGGCACATCAACTTGACACAGAACAGAGCTCCTCCCCATATGTTGAGGTGGTGCAAGGTCGTCCAGCATGGGGAAGAGGTTACCAAAAACAGATAGCTACAGCAACGGCCTTGGTCTCACTGTTAGAAGCCATACTAATAGACCAAGCTACACAATTGTTGCACACAAGCAGAGGGCCTAGGTTGGTCCCATGCAGGCTCCATGACTGATGGTTCAGCATCCATGAATTCCAACGAGCTCAGGTCAGCTATCTATGTGGGTTCCTAAAACATAAGGCCCCTGGCTAGTATAATCACTCCTCCCTTTGTTCTGCAAGACTCTTGTCTCTGGATCTCTGCTTCTGCTTCCATCTGTTACTGCATAAAGTATCTCTAATGTTTACAGTAGATGACCAGTTCAGAGACCCTCTCTACCATTGTTAGGAGTCTTAGTTGGGATCCTGCTTGAGGGTTCCCAGGGGCTTCCTTGGTACCAGGTTTCTACCTAACCCCGATATGACACCCTTATCAATACACTTTTTTTTACTCTATGCCTTGGTCTTGCCTCCAACCCTCCTCCTTCCTGCACAATCCCTTCTAGTTCCCATACCTCCTATGCCCCAACACCTGCCCCCAGTTTACCCAGGAGTTCTTTTTTGAAACTTTCCTTTCCCAGGGAAATCTATGCATCCCTCATTGATCCTTTCTTGTTATCTAGTCTCTCTGTGGCTGTGGACTGTAGGTTGGTGATCCAATACATTTACTCTTAACAACCACCTAAGTGTGAGCACATAGCATGTTTGTCTTTCTAGATCTGGGTTACCAAACTCAGAATGATTTCTTTTTTTAGTTCTATCCATTTGTCTGAAATTTTCTTTATATAAACAAAGAATAAATAACAAATTCAGTCTTAATTTCAGTTAATTTGAAATAATTGTTTGTATGAAATGTTGGTTTAGACACTGAAAAACATAGATATGAATGTTAAATGTTGGAAAAAATGCACTGAAGTGTTGATAATGGAAATTCTGTGAGAAAATGGGAGATGGCATTTTTCATTTTTAATATTGTAAACTTCAACAGCTTCATACATCGACGACATCTACTATAGATGGTAGTCACAGGCTTTAGGAATACTTGGTTATATGACCACTGATTTCACTAGCAAGTAAACATATTAATCAGTTCATCACTTAGTAGCCTAATAGTAATGGGAGACGAGCTGGATGATACTGGTCATAATAGTCTACTGCCTTTAAAGACCATGGCTTATCACTAGCCTCATCCTGTCTCTACTTCATTGCCACACAAAGGGAAACCATGATTTGTTTGAGAGTTTTGGATGGCAAAATGTAGTATATGTATATTTGTCAATGTTTTTGTGTACAAGTGCATGTGTATGTGTGTTTAGGGGTGCATATATATGAAGAGCAGACATGTGTTAAAACTCTTCCTCTATTATTCTGCACTTAATTCTTGAGACATAGTCTCTCATTGAAACTGGTCTAAACCCTTATGATAGGGAGATCCTGAACAGACTCAGGGATTATCTTTTCTGCAATTCGTCTATGTAACATCATGTGTCATTTTATGTGTGGAAGAGGTTCTGAACTCAGGTCTTTGTGCTTTTGTAGCAAGTATTTATGTCACTGGGTCATCATTCCAGCCCACCCACTGTAATTTACATTTTTGTTCATATTATTTTTAATTATTTTGATACACTAAAACTGTACAGACCACTAGATGAATTTTTCAGTTAATTTACCATTATCCAGATGATGAGGGACTGGGTAAACATTTTCTCTTACACAATGTTAAAGCCATGATATTTTTTCAGAACAGGATGTTTCTTAAAAGTGCTGAAATATATTTCAAAGTAATAAATAGTGTGAAGGTATTGGATACAGAATTCCAGGAAGTAGCAATAAACAGGGCAAAGAGGACAGGAAAAAACTCCTTAAACTTCAACCACACACAAAATACTAAAGTTATCTCAAGAATTCCAAGAGTAGACGAAATAGTCTTCCCCAGTGAAGAGCAGAGAGATTTGCTATCCATTACCAAATGGTCAGCCCTGAAAACATCCATGCAATTAACGTTACACAGACCTAATATGGTGTAATTTAAGATTGTATATGTAAATACATTTATGCATATATCAACAATTAATAAATATGAGATCATAAGCTTGAAAAAGATTAAAAGGAGAATATGGGAGGATTTGGGACAAATAAGGATAAAGGAAATGAGATATGATCATATACTATTATCTCATTTAATTAAATAAATAATTTAAAATAATAAGTAAAATATTTCTTAGAGCAAATCCTATTTTCAAAATACTGTTTATTTATATTAATAGCAAGTTAGCAAGGCTTATCACGTACATAATTTAAATGAAGCAAATAGATATATACATATATTATGTACATAAATATTTTCTTGTAAACTAAATGCACAGAAGAGGAAAATTTCCTTAACAGAAAAAGAAAAAAAAGAAAGTGAGAGAAAATGAGAAGAGTAGAATTGTAAGTTAGTTACTAACATATTTTAGTTCAAAGAATTCTTAATTGCCTTTATTTTATGGAAAATTTTGCAGAGTTAGCATAGTATTAGATTCAGTGTGGACTTAATGTAGGTGGAAACATACCCATGTGTAGGACAAAAAATTTAAACCAGATGTTAAATGTCTTACAACATTTTATTGCAATGACTTTTTTCTCACAATTAATCCTCAGACTGTTGGGGCATACTTGATAACCATTTACTCTCTCATACATGTATTCATTGACCTCATACATTTCTTCACTTATTTCAAGAGAGGTAACCCAGAAAGACAAACAAAGTATGTTTTCTCTCAGTTGGGCACCTTGGTAATAGATCTTCAGATATTTGTGTTTCATTTGCAATACTCATGGATTAGTAAAAGTCATGCGAGAGATGGGGTTTAAAGTGAAGGAATATAGAACAAAGCAATATAAGTATAAATTGTTAATGAAAATAATGGTTTATAAAGGACTGAAGAATGTACAGGGCAGGAAGGATAATTAAAAATAATTTCAAAAGTAATATAGAATGTACTACTGTAGAAGCTTTCTAAAACATATACCTACCTACACACACAACATACAAGCAAACAAACACACACCAAGAGAGACAGACAGACAGATATATGAAGATAAAATATTAAAAATTTTTAAAATAGAATTTAAGAAGGGATGAAATCACTTGTACTAGTAGAAGTGCAAGGAATAGGTTGCCTCCTTTGCAACTGTTGGAAAATGAGGTACCATAGACTCACAAACATTGTAGGATACCATCAATGCTGGTGGCTATCCTCGCAAACTGGCCAATATTACCCAGTTTTTTGAGACACCATGCACTTGAACTGTAGTTGTGGAAAAATCAAGCTGGTATTAGACATGGAAGTTTCATTGGTATTGGGTAGCTTTCACGTGTTTAAGGACATACACATGCTGCCAGATGAGAAAAGGTATTGCCAGTCACACCTAGATGTGATTGTTTACTACAACAATGAACATCCTGACAAGACATGACCCCTGGTGACATGATATCTTAATACTGTGTCAGGGAAATACAACAGTGTTCTGATTTACTTAACAACTTCTTAGGATGAAACCCATATTTTCCACAATTATTACGATCAAAAGTCCCCAGGAGTGGATTTACTGCTATTTCTGTACTAAGTGAATATAGTATTAAACAAACTACTAATGACTTGCTTTTATACTCATAGATGAGAGTTTCAGTCAACTTTCATCAGAAAAGCTTCTTTTTTTGCAATTCCTCATGCTAGAAACAAAGACTTTAAACTGATCAAACTTCAGCAAATAAATGGTTGTGGAATGCTGTAAATAAGACATCCAGATGACAACAACCGTCTTCAGGGGCAAGGGTCATAGTGGTAGAGGGGAAAGGAAGGGTGTGATAGTCATTGGTGTTTAGTGATCACAAGGGAAGAGTGTTTTCTATGCACAGCCGTCCAGCTTCACATTGAATTCACAATGGTTACAGCAGCATGCACAAAGTCTTTGCTGGCACCTGTCAGGTAGGAATCTAGCATGGAGAGGAAAAGTGGCTATGGAACATCACCACTACTTATCCAGCTATCTGAAATTAATAGCAACTGGAAGAGAAAGACTCTTAAGGGTGAGGCCTTACATCTAGTATATATGGGCAGTATAAATACTACTTGATGATTTAAGAACAAAAAGGCAAAATATTTGCATAATGTATTAATTACATTTTTGTTGCTTTAAAAAATAATCAAAGCAGTTTATATAGTAATGAATTGATTTGGCCATACAGTTAAAGAAGAATAAGTGTCCCGGGTAGCAGAACGGAATCATGGCAAAAGATAAAAGGCATAGACCCTGCAGGAGAAAACTGAGAACTTATATACTCTACTGTAAGCATGAAGTAGAAAGGAGAGAGATGGGAGAGGGAAGAGAGAGAGAGAGAGAGAGAGAGAGAGAGAGAGAGAGAGAGAGAGAGAGACCATCAGCAAGGTCATACCCTATCTAAAATTGAGAACCAAGTGCCAAAGCATATGAGTCTGTGAAAAACATTCTCATTCAAACTAGCACAGGTGGGTGAGCAAGGGGTATGGATCTTGGAAGAATGAGAAGAGGGGTAAATTTAATCAAAATGTGAAAAATGTGTTGTGATTGAGAAAACCACAGAGATAGCTGACACAAGGTCGTGGGTGCTCCTGGACTCTGGACTGACAGCTGGGGAACCTACATGGGACTGAACTAGACCCTTCTAATGTGGGTGACAGTTCTGTGGCTTGATCTTTTGTGAGGGTTGTTGGCAGTGGAAGTAGGACTTATCCCTGGGTACATGAACTGGCATTTTGGAGCTCATTCCTATGATGGGATAGCTTGCTCAGTCTTGATACAGGGGAGAGAGGCTTGATCCTGTTTCAACTTGATATGCCAGGCTTTGGTGACTTCCCAAGGAAGGTCTTAAGCTCCCTCAGGCATAGATAGGGAGCGGGATACGAGAATTTGGGGTGAGAATGGGAGAAGGGGAGGAGAGGGTTCTGGAGTTGGTATGTAAAATGAAAAAAAAAATAAGCAAACAACACAAAACAAAAACAAAATTCTCAAAGAACTAATGAACAATAAATGTGAGAAACAAAACAGAATAGCCATTTTACTCATTTCATTTATGCCTTTAATAATGACTGTAGTTTCAGCTATGCTTAAAGAGTCTTCTTATTCTGTATCTGAACTTGAACTTGTCCATAGAATTTAAAGAGAAAGCAGATATTACATTGATGATGCTAATCCATTTGCTTTGTTATTCTTTAGTTCTGAAGAGCTTGGCTGGGAGGAAAATAAGACAACTAATGGGAAATTACATTCTGGAAACATTAGTGCTACTAATCTTCCCTAATAGGTGGGAAAGACACTGATGGCACGTCCCACTGTTCCTGATGGCCTAAGTCAAGCAAAGGTGTATCCTGAGTTTTAAATTTGACCCATCTCATGGAAAACAGACCATTCACATCCCATTTTACAAAATAATCTTCTCACATTAGCTTTCATTCCATTTAGCTTAGCCTTAACTCACATTCAGTTTTTGTTATTACTTCAAGGCAAAAATACATTTTGATTGACACTGTTAGATTATTCTCCCATTTCTGCCTTGATGTCATTTATTGTTATTATTATTCTATTTCATCTTTTGAAGAGATTATATACATGTACTATATTTACATTATTTCCATCCAACCCTCTTCCCACTCTAACTCCTCCTGTACTCCCAACTTCCCATCAAATTATGATCTGTTCATCTTTAAATATTGTGTGTAGTATGCTATATACACAAGCACACATACATAGAAAAGGAGATACATTCAGACAGAGACAGAAAAAGAGATAGAGAGTTAGAGACGGTTAGTGATACTTGGAAAGAGAGACAGAGACAAAGAGACACACAGTAAGAGTGCTTGCTCGGTGGTGATAGCACACATCTTTAATTCCAGCACTTGGGAGGCAGAGATAGAAGCATGTTTACCTCTGTGAGTTTGAGGCCAACCTGGTCTACAAAGTGAGTTCCATGACAGTCAAACCTAAATGGAGAAAGTCTGTCAATTCAAAGCACCAGTGCCTGGTATGGGAAATGTCCTTTCAGTTTTTTGTTTTGTTTTGTTTTGTTTTCTTTTATCAGGGTGAGTCCTAGAGACTCCATAATTATATAGATTATTTGCATTGTTCTTTATTGTCTCTCGGAAACCGAAGGGAAACAACCTTTTGTTGCAGTTGCCTCCCACTGTGGAGAATAAAGCTCAAATTGACCTGGAAGTCTCCTCTAAGGCAAGTACTTGAAGGTTCTTGGAAAGCTGCCTATGACGAGAAACCATCAGTAGTGTTACCTAGCTGTAGAGCCTATGAACCATTATTGCCAGCATAGCAAAGCATACTTAAAACAGCATTGGAGACGTATTATCTTTGGAGAAACAAAAGGTAGGGAATTCAATGTAAGGCCCAATCAATAGGAAGGAAATCATTCCTGATACCATAAACCCAGATTACTTCCCATAGCTGGTGAGGACCTGAATCTAAAGTTCTACTCCCATCACTTTCCTAATCCAGTGTAACGCCTCCTTATAATAACTCATGTGAAGTCACATAGATAGTACACCTTTTGATTAAGTCTGCACAGCCGCATTTCCAAGTCAGAAGCTGATTCTTCATAGCATACACAGTTTCTACTTATGACACAAAATAGGCTCACATTCATTAGCCCAATTCCATGAAGATTTTAGTATTTTTATCTTCAGGATTTATAGTTTTGAAGTAAAATAATTGTTTAATAGAAACATATTTGAAGAAGTCTCCTTTTCTATGATTCAAAGAACTACATGGTGCACATATGAAAACAATTTTTTATGCCATGATTATGAAGGTGTGTGTTAATTTTTAAAATATCAAGACAAAGAGCTAAATATGAATGAAAAATGCTCTGCTGATCAGAGAGAAGCCATGCAGGCACCCAAAGGAAACAGTCACACTGAAACCTTGCCAGTAAGCCACAGCCATGTGGAAATAAACAGATTAATAGAAATGGGTTAATTTAAGATATAAGAGCTAGAAAGAAATATGCTTAAGGTATTTGCCAAGCAGTATTGCAATTAATACAGATTTCTCTCTGATTATTTTATGTCAGGGCAGCAGAAAACAAATTAGTGGCCTCTGCCAACAGTCTGGTTCACTGGATTTTTTTTTTTAATTTTTAAATGTTAAGAAAAAAGAAAAAGGTCAGCAAAAATATTTTCACGTATTAATCCTGCCACAAAATCTCTCTTAAGCATTAATTCCCCTTGGTGTGCAGTAATAAAGACTGTACATGAAATACACAGGAACATTAAATATACAAATGCATAGGCGGTCATAAATGCTAAACACTGCCTGGTTTTAGCATATCTATAAAGCCTATTTCTGCATAACAATTAACTAAGTCATGCTGTTTCAGCACCAAATGGCCAGATAAAGTGTAGCTGCTTCAGTATGTTAAATGTAAATCTTACTGACCAAGTAACAAGGGACATATATTTATTTTTATAAGTAAATCTTGCTAATAAAGAAATAAGAAAGAATTACAAAACTAGCTTAAAATTACAATAATATTTCTTTTGAAATAAATTGAAACTATCTTCCTTTAGTAAAAGAAAGCATTTTTTACACCTTAAGAGAAATCAATAGGAAAAGGTTACACAGCAAAGGAAATCACTCTTGTTGTCTGCACTGTGATTTATAATGCAGGCTTTGTGTAGGAAATCTATTAATGCAGACATAATCCTGTCCTCCATTGGGAATACAATAATTGGGTTCTCCCCAGCTGCCCTGTTGTCCACTGTAATGATTCAGGTATTTCAAATTTGCATTTACTGCATTAATTGTGTAACATATAGACTGAAATTGTCTTAACTTCATTAATCTGTGGTTGTCATTGGCTCTTAAATACTTAATAATGTTCGGGCTACATGTAAAGAATTGTGCCTAAACTGCTGTGCACTGTTTGACAAAACATTTTGTGCCAAACTCAATGTGAAGACAATCCCCAAACTCCCTTCCACTGTGAACAATGTTGTTGCTATTTTCAGCGTACATGCAATGGTTCTTTCATTTGTTCAGTTCTTGAATAAAGCAGCATTTTATTTTAAATGACATGGGTAAGGAGCCTCCACCTTTTACTAAAGTTCTGTAAAAGAGACATTACTAATAGACACACAGAGGAGAAAACAAAATAAGAAGAACATAAGCCACCTCAGCAACAGATGTGCGGACAAAACTCCATCTGTTTTAAAGAATTCATTATTTATGATATATTTTAGGGTTAAGCATTTAGAGAGATCGCAAGCTGAAAAGTTCTAACAGTAGCACTACTACTATTGTTCAATCAAATTGATATAATATTATTCCTGAATAATTGAATAACTGTCTACTCAACCCAAATAAGGAGCCTACGACAGACCAGAGGATACTACAAAAACCAAACGATAAGTTTTATGCTGTTAACAACTGGAGTATAGTTGAGGGATTATTTACAGAATTATATAGCAGAAATGACTCAAACTTCATTAGCAAAGACCATGCCAGTATAAGAGATGACACTGAAAATAAGAAATCTGGAGAACACTGTTCAATTAACAGACAATTCACTGGGTTAGAGAGTGTTTTTCTCAGGTAGCTCTTGGTCCGAACCTCTTTCAGGCAGCTCAGCTGGTTTATTTTCCAGGCAGGCTTATTGATTGTTGCTTCTTCTAGGTATCTCAGATGGTGTGATATAGTCTTTTTGTTTTTTGTTTTTTTTCCCGAGACAGAGTTTCTCTTTCTTTGGTGGCTGTCCTGAAGTAGCTCTTGTAGATCAGTCTGTTATCAAACTCATTGAGATCTGCCTACCTCTGTCTCCCGAGTGGTGGGATTAAAGGCGTGTGCCACCACTGCCCGACCATGTGATATAGTCTTAACAGTACTCCTTAATACATATACAAGCTTGGAGAGAGTTTCAGGAAATTTCTGAGATTTGACTTGTCTGTTTTCCAAGAATAAAAGATGTTTTCCTTCAAGTGGAATTTTCTCCTATGCCTAGAACACACCGAATCTTACTGAGTTGGAGTCCAACAAAGTTGGACTATTATTCCCAGAGAAAATTTTTATGTAATTATCAAACTCCCCTCAGAATTTTTTTAAAGATTTATTTATTTATCTTTTATTTATTATTATTTATCATATATACAATGTTCTGCCTGTATGTTTTCCTGCACACCACAAGACGGCATTGGATCTCTTTGTAGATGGTTGTGAACCACCATGTGGTTGCTGGGAATTGAACTCATAACCTCTGGAAGAGCAGTCAGTGCTCTTAACCTCTGAGCCATCTCTCCAGCCCTCCTCTCAGAATTTTTATACAAATTCCCCATAGATTTGAGGAGCTCACAGACATCATTAGAGAAATATCCTTGTACAGAGAGCAATAATTAACAGGGAATCTCACATGAAATGGAAGTTCAGAAAATAGGTGTTGGAATACCCAGTCACAAATGCGGACCCCTATAATATATGTAACATTACCAATGAAATTCTCTATTCAAAATAAAGTGATATTTTGTTTGTGTTTTAACAAATGAGGTTTGCCTGAAGATCAAGAGAGGCAGAAAGATCTCTGTTAGTTTAAGGACATCCTGTGCTATACAACATTGAATCTATCTAAAAGGGAAACAGCTCACAGAAAGCACTTGGGATTACATGCCTTTCAACTCAACATTAGGGAGGTAGAGACAGGAATGATATGACTGGGAAGCAAAAGGAATATAAGGCAGGAGAAGACTGGAGCTCAATGAAGTCTGAGGAGCAGTCTGAAGTGTACTCTAAAGCAGTCAGTATGAGGATGCAGTCTGAGGAGCAGTGTGAGGGTTGGTAGAGACAGGATCACCCATTCAGTCTGAGGATTTGGTAGAGGTAAAAGTTCTCTCTAGGAGCTGCCTACACTGCTTCTCTGATCTCTCAGTTTTCATCCCCTAATATTTGACTCCGAGTTTCTAATAAGAGCAAATAGAATTTGTGTATCATCACATCAAATGAATTACATACAAGACATGGTTGATGGGAGCTTATGGGTCACTGTATAATTGAGAAATAATGAGAAGTCAGACAGTAAATAGTAAGTCTTTGCAAACTAAAGTTCCTGCCAAATTCAAGGTCAAAGGAGTGATCCAATAAAAACATTCCATTCACGTTAAAAACATTATAGAATATTGTAAAAGTACCACTGGATTCTTAAAATGTGATTTCCCTGGCATATTTTTCACTGACTTTCTGTGACTTGGCCAGAACTATTTCCATAAGTCAGTAGGTGCTTAATAATATCTACCTTAGAATTGGCTAGAAGTAATGTCTGACTTGGATTGTGCCATCCAGGATGTTCCATTGTAGAAGAAGTGCATTTTTATTTATCTTTTACGGTTCATAAGAAAATAATGAATTCAAAATCTATTTATTTTCAATACTATTTATTATTTATATGTGTGTTGTAGAATGCATATGAAATCAGAATAGTTTCTGTTTCAAACATGTGGGGTTTTATTTTCCACAGGAAGAATAATTTTTGTATTTATCAATCTTTTGCAAATTAATATTCAATTTTAATAATAAAACACTCTGATCACTAGATACAGTATATCTATGTATGTATTTATGTATATACATATATATGGTGAAATTTTTTCGAGCATAAAAAATAAACAAACTACTGTCATTCTTTAAATTGAATGAGTCTTTAGTATCATGAAATGTGAAATAAGACATTTAAATATCCAGAGTTTTGTCATGACTTTATTTCTATGAAAAATTACCTTTAATAAAATCATTTACATATTGAAAAAATAAATTATCCATTTTCTTTCATGTTGAAAAAAGCATGATAGAAAATGGTTTCTTTCTGAAGTGAAAGAAATTTTCTAAATTTTCAGCAATGTGAAAATACCAAAATTGTTGATATTTTATCTTTTAAGTGGTGAATGTAATAGTTTTAGCTTGTGTTTCCTTAATTCCTCACTGCTTTATGTACTTGTAAAAAATGCTAGGAAACAAAGAAAAATATTCATGAACACTAGCTGATCAACTATCATTATGAGATATTCTACTCAGGGCAATATCTTTTTTCACTTATTATTATTAGCATAAGAGCTATTAGTTTGATCATGGCATGCATTTGTACTTTATGGATTTAACAGAAGATTTTAAGAATTAAAGGTGGAAAAGCCATGAGAGCCCAAGTTTATTATCTGGCACAGACTCAGTTTGTTCTCCAGGAATGAGTGGACTCTCAAGAGAATTGATTAAAGACTCATATTTATAAATAATTAAATGGTGTTTTTAGGTTGCAATGCATTGCTTACTTTGAATTTACTTTTTTTAATGTTGAAAGATGGTGTCCAAATCTCCACACTTGAGCTTCTTAGAAAGATATTCAAATTTGTAAAACAAAACAATGTTAAATATACTACAGTCATTTAACACGATTTCATGCAACTATCTAGGGTTGACTGACTGGAAAAGAATGATGTAGCCCATAGTCTCTAAGGAAAAGTGGTTCTCTTTCTATTAGCAGTCATTAACCTAGCTATTCATCTAGGGTTGAAACTGTGTGGTAATTTTTTCTACCCACCTTGGTGTATTAACTGGTAATACACAAATCAGTCTACTTCCTGACCTCATGTGATATTAAAATCTAGATGTATACTTAGCTGGAATACAGTTAAGTATACTTCTTGACTTCATGAAATGTTAAAATCTAACTGTATGCTTAGCTGGAACAAAATTATCTAAGAGTGAATTTTAAGGCAGATCGGATATTAACTGTCTCTGTCTCCTTACTATTGTGTGATATATACTAAGTTTCTGAAAGGTTTCTTCAAAGAGCAGAGATGTTGTTTCAACCCTGACCTCTGCTTAAGGGGTGGAATGATTTCCCCTTGGGCAAAAATTGATTTCTCCTGTTTCTTTTGTACCATAATCAATCCTTCTTCTTCTCTCCACATTAAAAATTATTAAAGATAATTAAAAATTATCTTTAATAAAAATATTAAAGATATTTAGAACAAGTATATTCCCTATCAGAGAAACAGAATTTTAATTAAAAATAATTGTGAAATGTCCAATTTACCAGAAAATCAAATAATTCCATACAGCTTTTTTATGAGAAGTTTTACAAAATGAGTTTTTTAATTATATGAATAAAATTGGATTGCTTTTCTCATTCAGAAAGAAAACAAATTATTGCTCCAAGTTCCCTGAAGTGCCCTGGTGAAATCACAGGAGCCTGAAGGCAAAAGATTCTAGCCTTTCTTTTTCCTGACATATCAGATGAGAAAAGGATCCTTTTAAAGTATTCCAAAATTAAAAGAATATTATATAGCTTAGATGTGAATCCTCCCAATGAAATGATTTGATATGATAGAAAGGCTATTATAGAGTTTTACAAAGTGAATTTTAATGTTTGAAGGACATTTCTAAAGTGTTCTTGAAATTCTATTGACTCTGTTTCTGAGTACCAATCTAAGGTAAACAACAGCTCTACAAACCTTCAAATCTTTAGATAATAGAGAAAATCATATTTTTAATAGTGAGCTGTAAGTATGGTGAATGATGTGTTGTTATATTTGATGACAATTGATACTCGGTTTCGGAGAAATCATTTTTTTTTAGGATGTGTTCACCAACAAGTGTCCTCTGGCTTACAGGATAACATGTGAACACAAGGGTGGCCCATACGGATTTTAGTATGTTAAGAACATAATTAAATAAATTCCTATTTTAATATGAAATGAATCATTACAATTTAAGAATAAAACTGCCCTTCCTGGAAGCACTAATTTAAATTGAAGTATTCTGCAATATTTGGGAGTGAGCTGTAGTGGGAGTGATCGTGACTAAATTTGTTGTGTATGTGAAGGGAATTTAAAAAGTATTAATATATTTTAAATGGAGCAAGTATTAAATAAAATTAAAATGAATGACATAAATTTAAAGACGACATAATGATGGGTCTTGGAGGGTTTTGGAATGGAGAGATGAAGGGGTAAGGTAAAGGTACAATCTGAGTATAGGAAGTCTCATAGGGTCCCACCCCTTGATTAATAGCTGCTAAGGAATGACAATCTGTGTTCTTAAGGGATGAGTTCTCTGAAGAGTTATCCAGTCACAAGTGATTGTCACTACACACATAAATGTAGCAACACTAAATTCACTCAGCAGACATGTGTGTATATGGGTGTATAGCAGTAATAATACAAGAAAACGAGGTCATGGATTTGAGCTGAATTGGAATTATGTGGTATTTTGGGGAAGGAGTAAACACTTAGGGTGAAAACTGTAGCTGTTGTTTTTGTACTCTTTGGTGACCCATCAACCAGCTCACCCATAAATGCACCAAGACATATTCTCATTTATGAATGCTCTACCTTAGCTTGACTCATTTCTAGACAGCTTTTCTATCTGAAATTATCCAGTTTCTTGTTAAGTATTGCTTCTGGACTTTTTACCTTTTGTTATTCTATGCATCACTCTGTCTTTCTTATTCCATTGCTGTCTGGCTGACCCCTGGCATCCTTCCTGCTTTCCTTCTCCTTTTCTCTCTCTTTGCTCTTCCCCTGCATTTCTCCTCCTAATTATTCTTTTGCTTGCCAACCTCACCTAGCCTTTCTCTTGCCTAGCCATTGGACTTTATTTTACCAACCAAGTGTTTTATGGAGACAAAGTAACACAGCTATACATATTTAAACACATAAAACATAAAAGAAGGCAACACACTTTTACATCATTAGACAACTGTTCCAAAGCATAAACAAAATTAACACACCTTAAGCAATTCTACAACAGAAAATCATGTTTGTAGTACTTGTGTATAAAATTCTCGAATAAAATTTAATATGTAGTATAAATGTAATATATAGTATAAATGAATGATATTTTTAAAATGATTAAAATTTTGAAATTTAAATTTAAAAAATCTAAGTAAAAGTAACAAAATTTTAAAATGAGAGAATAGAGAAGAGAAAGAATTGGGAGTAGGAGGGTGGAGAAGGAGAACGGGCAGATACAGAAGCAGGGAAGAAGATATTTACATTAAGGGAGCCATTTTAGGATTGGCAAGAGATTTGGCTTTAGAGGGGATCCCAGGTGTTCATGGGATGTCCCCAGCTATGTCTTTGGGCAGCAGAGGAGAGGGTGCCTAAACTGGCCTTGTTCCACTATCACACTGATGATTATCTCGAATATCACCATAGAATCTTCCTCTGGTGATGGGTGGAGATAGAGATAGAGACCCTCATCAGAGCAACGGACTGAGTTCCCAAGGTCCAGTTGAAGAGCAGAAAGAGGCAGACGATGAGCAAGGATGTCAGGACCGCGAGGGATTGGTCCACCAACTGAAGCAGTGTGCCTTTTCAAATGGGAGCTCACCAAATCCAGCTGGACCAGGACTGAAAGAGATGTTATCAAACCAGACTCTCTGAATGTGACTGACAATGGGGGCTGACTAAGAAGTCATTGATAAAGGCACTGGGACTTGGTTCCACTGCATGTACTGGCTTTTTGGAACCCTAGTTCTTTTGGATGCAAAGTTTCCTAGGCCTGGATTTGAGCGGGGGAGGGCCTTGGACTTCCCACAGGGTAGATTCCCTGCCCTCTCTTAAGGAGGGTGGGGTAGGAAGGAGGATGAGTGAGGGAGTTGGAAGGGAATGGGAGGAGGGGAGGAAGTGTAAATTTTTGAATGGAAAACTAAAAAGAAAAATAAATAAAACAAAGAGCACCAGCATCCTCAATCATCAGGAAGTAACTTGGAAAACAATACACACATTCCCCCAGTAATCAATCATTGGTGTTTGTCTTTGTTTAGAGTGTTGTTTATAAATTGTTATGCATAATGGTCATGAAAAGTAGTTATACAAAGTAGATTAGATTCAGGGTTCTTGTTCTGAAAAGAAAAAAAAAGGGGGGGATATTGTGGGATTATGGTCTTATACACTGTAAACTTTTATTGCTGTATTGGTTTACTAAAACACTGATTGGTCAGCAACCAGGCAGAAAGAATAGGTAGTGTGACCAGACTAGGAGAATTCAGAGAAGAAAAAAGGCAGAATAAATCACCAGGCAGATGCAGAGGAAGCAAAATGAGAATGTCTTTCTGAGAATAGAATGTCTATGTTTGTGACTAAACATAGACAAAAGCATGGGTTAATTTAAGTTGTAAGACATAGTTAATAATAATCATGAACTAATGGACCAAATAGTTTAAAATTAATATAAACTTTTGTGTGTGTCTTTGGAATTGAACAGCTGCAGGACTGGGTGGGACAGAAGCTTCTGTCTACATATGTTGAAGATATTAACACTGAGTTGTCTGAAGCAATTCATAATTTGCTTCTTGGTTATTGTGTTATGTAGAAAACAATATGTCAAGTAATGCTCACAAAACCACTGCACATGTTTCCAGATTAGAGGCAGATGTTAGCCATTTTCTCAGGGAAAAAGTCACTTGTTTTCTAGGAAGTTCTTTCTTTTTAAAAGTCGGGTACTTTACTTCATAATTAATCAGTCTGATATTACTCTTCTTGGATTTAAAGTAGGACCTGTTTATTTTCAAAAACTTTCATTGGCTTGGCACTTCACTCAACATTTCAAACCCTTAACAAAAGTCTCATAATTCTGTATCTGGGGTCTTGTCTAAGCCTATTATTTTACAAAAAATGTTTCTGCTTGAACAGAAAAGCTACAACAACTTCTGATAATTGGCAAAACTACTTCCTCAGTAATTAAATAAGCATTTCTCATTTAAGGGACTTTTTAATGTGTCATTTACTCATTATATCTGTCATCTAGATACATGTACATGCACTTGCATATGACAAAATGATCAACATTAATGGTGGTAATTTACTTTCATTCAGCATATGAAGCCTGAGTCTACAGATTATATACTGAAAGTTAAATTCATAGATATAGTCTCATTACCAATGGATACAGGAACTTGAACAAAGGGAAAAAATAAACATAGGAATGCAGCTATTAACTCTTTCATTCTGTAAGAATCATAATGTATAGATAAAAACGAAAATGAGTGTAAGTATAGCAATACTACTAAAGTACCTACTATTTACATATGTATAGTAGAGAACGGACAAAAAAATAAGGACATGGTATAAGGACAGTAAGCAATAAGTCCTATACAGAATACAGGGCAGAATCATAATATATGTAATAGTGAGAACATAGGTATCAGCGAGAAAAATATGGAAGAAATCGTCTTAATGACTTAGAGGACAATGCAATGTTAATATTTGGTAGGAGATTTTTCTGGAAGAAGAATACAACAAAAAACACAGATACTCCTTTAATATTATATGTGTTAAGAAAGAATCCAGCAATAAGAAAGCTGATGTGACTGGAACTGGAAATGCAGTATAAGTATGCTGTAACAAAGCACATCAAAGGCACATGCGTGGACTGTCATTGAGTAAAACAATGCATGGTTTCTGAGTCACCACCTGATGTACATTTCAAAGAGTATTTGAAATTAAAATATAATGATACCAATTTTATATTCTGGTGAACCCCTCAACACCTCTCATTTATGCCTGACCCCTTGTTTTCTATAAGTTTAAAGGAACCTGGCCTATACATATTGATATTTAAAAAACAGCAGAGAAATGTATAATTCATTAACTTATAACGTCCAAGATAGGTACTGGCTAGAGAAAGAGAAAGCAGTAGATGGCCATTTACATACATTAAATTGAATAAAATGTACTAAGATCTGTTACAAAACATGGCATCGAATATTGAGGAACACACCTAAATCGTAGCCACTTGGAGAGTAAAGCAGCAGTATCAGGAGCTTGGGAACAAAGCTGAGAAGACGATATCTGGAAAATGGAGTGCACGCGATGTAATAGAGTAGAGAATACTTGGCTAGTATGTGAGGTTCCATAGTTTCCATCCCGAGAACTAAAAGTGATAACTACTTGTTTGCTTAGAAAATTGTTCTTTGGAAGAAACAACCACAAAATTAAAAAAAAAATCTATCATAAAAATGTAATGATAAAGCAAAGGACACTGTCAGTAAGACAAAAAGGCTACCTTCAGACTGGGAGAAGATCTTCACAAACCCCTCATCAGACAAAGGTCTGATCTCCAAAATATGCAAAGAACTCAAGAAACTAGACACTAAAACTCTAATTAACCCAATTAAAAAATGGGGTGCTGATCTGAACAGAGAATTCTCAACAGAAGAAGTTCAAATGGCCAAAAGACACTTAAGGTCATGCTCAACCTCCTTAGCGATCAGGGAAATGCAAATCAAAACCACTTTGAGATACCATCTTACACCTGTCAGAATAGCTAAATTCAAAAACACCAATAATAGCTTATGCTGGAGAGGATGTGGAGAGAGGGGAACTCTCATCCATTGTTGGTGGGAATGCAAACTTGTGCAACCACTGTGGAAATCAGTGTGTCGGTTTCTCAGGAAACTGGGAGTCAACCTCCCTCAAGACCCAGCAATTCCACTCTTGGGAATATACCCAAGAGATGCCCTATCATAACACAAAAGCATTTGTTCAACTATGTTCATAGCAGCACTATTTGTAATAGCCAGAACCTGGAAACAACCTAGGTGCCCCTCAATAGAAGAATGGTTAAAGAAGGTGTGGAACATATATACATTAGTGTTTTACTCAGCGGTAAAGAACAATGACATCTTGAATTTTGCATGCAAATGGATGGACATAGAAAACGCTTTACTGAGTGAGGTAAGCCAGACCCAAAAAGAGGAATATGGTATGTATTCACTCATAAGTGGGTTCTAGCCATAATTAAAGGTCTTTGAGTCTGTTATTCGTGATCCTAGAGAAGCTAAATAAGAAGGTGAACCTGAAAAAAATCATGTAGTTATCTTCCTGGAGATTGGAAATAGACAAGAGTGCCAGGTAACCTCGGGTGCATGGGGGGGGGTGGAGGGTTGTTGGAAGGGGAGAGGGTTAGAGAGAAGGGAGTAGGGGAGGATTGGGGAAAGCTCGGGGGACTGGGATGGGGGGGAGGGAGGAAGGATGGATATGGAATCAGGGAAGAAAATATCTCAACTAAGGGAGTCATTTTAGGGTTTACAAGAGACTTGATTATAAATGGGATCCCAGGTCCAAGGAGAGATCCCCAGATTGTTCTCTGGACAGAGGAGAGGGTGTCTGAACCGGCCTTGGCCCATAACCATACTGATGAATATTTTGCTTCTCACCATACGTTTTAAAAATATCATCCATCTTTAGCCTCTGAAATTCAATTCTAAATTTTTGCATATGTGAATATTTAATTATGTCTTTTGTATTAGTAAGTGTGAATGTCTGTGTGAGTATGAATTTGTGTACAAGAGCCCATAGACGACAGAGAGGAAATAAATTCCTCTCCAACTGAAGTAATAGGCAGGTGTGAACCACGGTATGTGGGAGCTGTGTATCAAATTCTGATTGATAAATAGAGTAGTAAGTGCTATTGGCTGCTGAACTGACTCTAAAGAACCTAAGTTGTATTTTTATATTATTTAATATGAAAGATTAACTTACTACTAAAATTAAAATGAAGAATAAAAATCACAAATCATCTTGCTTTTGGTATAAGTCCTTTGTGTCAAGTTCACAAAACAGCTACTTTCATTTCTTAATTTTATAAAATAAGAGAAATCATATTTTTTGTTGATACTATATTTTGGCTTTCAAAGTACTTTCAGATCACATTAATATATTTTCATTCCTGTGATCCAAATGATTTTGTTATGCTGCATTTTACCAAATATAAAATATGGCATTCATAATTACCTAATGTTTAATAATGAAAACCAGCAGAGTATACAGTGAGACTTTCCTTCAACGATTTTGTTGCTGTTTCTGCATTCATAAGTCAATAATTAATTATTATTGGAGAATCTGTTTCACACTGCTGGCTAGTATTGGGCTGTCAGTCAAAATTTTCTACTGTTTTATACACGAAACAATTGTCCAGCTGTGTCTCTTTGCATAGAAAAAAAGTAACATCATTTACACATGATCAATAACTATCCAAAAATGAATGAGGAAAAGGAAGAAGACAGATTGCAAAAGTAAAAGTGAAAAGGATAAGGTCTAGATTGCAAAGATAATCTCTAAAGATTTTTGAAATAAATAAAAACTACACTATATAGGCGTTAAGAAATTCAGTAAAAAATGAGAGCGTATATTAATGCCATTATAGCTATAGCATGAAAACTGGCAGTGTGAGTTACTAAATATATTTATAAAAATGAAAAGTAGAAAAATAAACAGACTTTCTTTCAAAGCATTCATTATATAGTTTGAACCAATATACTCCAGAGTAGACAGGGATTAAGGACATTTTTATGAATATTATAACACCACATGCAAACTCCTAATTTTCAAGTGTTAGATCCAGAGAAATAAGACTAATAAAGACAAATGGGTAGCATTTTTTCTTTCCTTAAATATTAACTAAGAAAAATAGTAGACTACTTAGTATCATGTTTCTAATTTTTTTGAAATAAAATAAGTTTCAGAAGATGTGCCACAACACATAATCCATTCACAGTCTAAAAGATATACTTGCATAGAATCATCAGAGCAGACAGCATCATACCCTTAGTTTTGCATGTGCTTTTGTAAGGAATATATATTTAAAAACTATGAAAATAATGCTACTTTATCAAATGAACTAGAGAACACAGGCAGCTGCAAAAGAAACAATATTTATTACTGAATTAATAACTTCAAACCAGACCAGAAGGGACCATTATCCCTCTTGATATGGCAGCATATTGTTCTCTGCTAAGCTAAGCCAGCAGTCTAAGTTGCAATCAAATGTGCCCAATTAGCAGCAGTTGGATGTAGATATTTTGCTTGATAAAATACTTCTTTACACTGATTTTGAATGGGTCATATCATTGCAAATATAGGACTGTGCTCTTCCATGGGATATTTCCAAAGAATTAAAAGACAGAAGAGATATCAGGCTTCTTCTTTTATCTCTGAGATTTCATCTAATGTGCAAACTGCTTAATTTTTTAAATTATAAATATTAGACAATGCTGAAATTCTAAGATTCATAATGGTAATAATTATAAGTGTTGATTTGCAAGAGTTACTTGAAAATTATTTATTTTTTGATACTTCAAAGAAGTATCAAGAAATCGTATTCTGCTTACTATAGACAATTTCCCTTGAGTTGCTAATGGAAATTCTTTAACATTTTATTTATTTGTATCAATACATTAAAGTTGCCAAAGAAATGGATTGCTAACTAATATTGATATAGAGATTTCTCTTCATAGTATATATGACCTAATAATTATATCTAGTAAATGAACTACAGTAAGTATTGAGATTTGTAAGGACTTATACTGTCTGAATTGGAAGTAATACGAAAAATAGTTCATCAACATAAAATCTTCACATTTAAAGTATACAACTCCTGGCTATAGAGGTGGCCCAGTTGTTATGAGAATTCCTATCGTAAAGATGACCCAGACTCACTTTCCAGCCATCCTGCAGAAGCTCACAGTCCTCTGCAGTCACCATTCTAGGCTCTGAAATGCCACTTGACCTCTGTCAACACAAGGAAAGCAAGTGCTCCACATATACACATGCAGGCCAACAGTCATTTACATCATTATTAATTGTGGAAAACCATCATAATTGTATCATTTGATATTATAGTATATTACTTCACTATTCAAATATTAAATCTCCTTACCATGGTGTAGCTGTGGGCCACTTTCATTAATTCGATGCATCCTTGAGCATCTGCAAATGCTCGAATTCCCAGACAGTTTGATGGATGCAGAAGTTTCATGAGGAAGTGACAACATACTTCTACCACTTGAGGAAGCTGAAGAAGGCACGCAGCTGCAAGCAGGTTTTCAATAGTGTCTTCTTTCAGTTCCAAGCAACCTTAAGTACAAAAGAAGAAAACTATCAAATTCTGTTTTGAGCATATCTCACAATGCTAATGTAGTAATTAACCTGAGTCTTTCATTTATTTTAGAATTTTTAGCTGTCTTGATAATGTATAGGTTTTATGTGATGATAAAGTAACTGGGAGTTGATATGTGCAACTTTACATAAACAGCCAAGGACAGACTACATTTCACTTAATATATTGGGGGAATTTCAAGTTCTTGTTGGAAATCAGCAGAAGAGAAGATACAGTACATTTATCCCAGTCTTTACCTATTCCTGATATATTTTCATAGCTGTTACCAGTAAGGTGTGAATTCAACTATCTGCAAAATGTTAAAACACATGACAGACCTGTGTCTTGAATTAAAACCTGAAATGTGGGGTAAAAACTGAAATCACTAATTTAATATGTATTATTTAAAAAGGGTATATTAAAAAAGAAGTATTTGATATGTATATATGATGATTAATAAACTATATACCTGTACTTATAAAAATAATTTTAAAATTGAGAAAACAGTAGAGATATCTTGAAATCAATAAGTAACTAATAATAATTAAGTATAAATCAAACATTTTAGTTATATTCACGGTTTAAAATACTGTCATCATAAAATATATTTTCTAAATTATTTAATAAATTAATCAAGAAATTGAGACAGTGTGCCTGTTCTAATGGGAGCTCACCAAAACCAGCTGGACCTGGAATGAATGAGCAGGCAATCAAAACCAAACTTTCTGAATGTGGCTGACAATGGGAGCTGACTGAGGAGCCATTGAAAAAGGCACTGGGACTTGTTTCTACTGCATGTACTGGCTTTTTGGGACCCTAGTCTATTTGGATGCAAAACTTCCTAGGCCTTGATGCAGGGGGAGGGCCTTGGACTTCCCACAGGGCAGGGTTCCCTGCCCTCTCTTAAGAAGGGAGGATGAGGGAGGAGGATGAGTGAGGGAGTGGGAGGGAAATGGGAGGAGGGGAGGAAGTGTAAATTTTTGAATGGAAAAAAATTTTTAAAAGGAGAAAAAAAATAAAAAAAGTATAAAAAATTGAAAAAATTTTCAAAACAAAGATATGAAAATCAAATAAATAGGTGTGTTATTTTTTATAGTATAACCCAGGTTCTCTGATTTGAAGCAGCAGGAAGATGAATATCTTCAATTTTATATTCTTTCAGTAGAATTTGCACACAAACTATTAGTATAGTAAGCTTGGCTGCTATCTGTGAGAAGAACCACTTTCAGTGATGCTTCTAGGCTGCAGACTAAGAACTTTGACTCAGAATTCTTGCTATTCACTGATTGGAACTGCTGAACTTTTCACACTTAGTCTGAATAACCATTTCCTTCTGAGTGGCTGGAATATTCGTACATTCTCATTAGAGGTTGCCTAGGTGATCAGCCTTTAGTGTAAACTTCCAGCTACTGAGTCAGTAGTGAGCTTCTTGCCTCGCAAGGGTTGACAAATTGCATCACAAATGACTGTATGAAGTCCCATGGACTTCCAATAGATGAGGGCCTGAGGGAGAATTTACCTCATTTTCTCTGAATTCATCTAATGGTTCTTTGTCTCTTCCTCTGTGTGCTTTATATTTCTTTTGTAGTAAAGTATAGGCATTGGTACAATCAAAATTAATGACTGGCAAGTTATCTCATGAGCCATTGTACTCAGATATAAGCTTTGGGAATTTCCACTTACAATATTACCCATAAGAGTTGGAGTCTTGAGCTTAAAAATGCTTTAATGTTTCATTCATCCCAAATTTATACCAACATCAATTTTATTATATTCAATATTATACAAACATGTTAAAAGAAATGTAAGAAGTGAACCTATTATTATTATGAATATTCAGTAGACCTAGACAGTACTACACATTAAGAAAAATCTTTGGACATAGTAAAAATCTAAAGCTATTTAACTTGAGTAAGAGTCTTACTAATAAACATAGATACATAAATGGAACTGAACAAAAAGTCTACGAATAAGAAAATCCCATATATATATATATATGTATCCATAAATATGTATGATATATCTACATATACGCAAAAGAAAAGAGCAAAGTAAGCTGAAAAGAAGATAATCATTGAACAAGTAAAATAATGGTGATCAAATCATGTAATGCAGTTTAAAAACCTTATAATACATAAAACTTACTCAAGCAAGATTATAAGCATAAAAGTTAAAGCCCGATTACAAATTCTGTATAAAAATAAGAAAAAATCCTTGTGATCTTAAGGCAATGAACTATTTGAGATAAATATCAAGGCATAATCCCATAATAACAGAAGAAATTGGACTACAAAAATTTCATTTCATTTAAAGAGACACTATCTGAGGAATAGAGTTGAGCTTTAAACTATAAAGGTACTTACAAATTATATTCCTGATAAATTATTACCCAGCATGTATTTGGAATTTGAAAATCCAAAAACAAGTTTTTTTAAAAAAAGGAAAACCCCAGGAAATATGTTAGCAGAATCTTATGTTATTTTTTTCAGGAGAGGTGTATGAATGATATATTATGACAATCACTGATGTTTCTGGAGATACTCAAGACTTACACAATGAAATATCATGAAGCCTGGTTAGCAATGGAGCTGGAAAATTGTGGCATACTTTAACCTTTTCTAACATTTACCTATTCTACTAAGCTTCTGCTTAGGCAAAATGGAAGAATCTACTATCCCAAAGCTTCCCATGTGTACTGAAAAGTCATTGGAACCATTTATTCAAAAAACTCTGTCACCATAATAAGGAAGAAGTCATTGCATATGTAGAAACATGATTCTACTAACTGAAAAATGATGAATGCAAAGAAATATCCTTGATAACTAGTACAAATTTTAAAATTTACTAAAACTCTTTTTAAAAAATCTGAAAACATGTACTTGCAATTACATTATATCAACTAAGCAAATTATATTTATACATTCAGAAATATATTTAATATATATCAATTTATTTGGGAATATAGATATATATCCAGTTTATACAATCTCTTTAGTAATAACTATTAAAATCTTCATATAAATGAAGATGCCATAATTATACAATTTATATGCTTCCTAGAATCTTTATAGACAAATACATTGTATGCTATTGCAAATAGGTTAAAATATCTACCTCCTTAAACAATCAATTAAATTATTTATTTTAACATTTTGAGTGATTGTTTTATTATAATTTTTCTGCAGTTCTATATTGAATAATTTTAATGTAAATCATTATGAATTTTATTGATTGAATTAAAGTATTACCATTATTTGTCTCAAAGAGTTAAAATGGTTTTTACTTTTCAACTTATAAGGTATCCAGTGCTAGAGAATATTTTTAAAAGCCAGAAGGCACAAATGGAATAATAGCAAGTGTTGAGCTTAAATGCACACAAATTGAGCTAGCTAATGCATGATATATTTCTTTATACATGTATAACTTGACCATTTATTTAACATACTTAGATGCAAAAAAGGCAAAAATTGGCCAAGTATTTGAGTTCAAAGTTGTCTAAAAATAAAGTGAATAGGTTAACAGGAAGGAAAATACTTTTATTTAAAGTATAATTTGAAGGTATACTATTTCTGAGTATGTATTGTATGACAGAAAGTCTATAAGTTGGCACTTGGGTTCTGTTATAGTTTGAATTGTGAATGTTTTCCACCAAGTCAGGTTTACATCCTACTTTCCTAGTTGTGGTATTACTTGGAATGCCATAAAATCTTTAGAAGGTGGAACTGCCTTGCAGAGGTAAGTCAGCCTAGTGATCCACTGATTGTTTCCTCAGCTTCCTGCTGTAGCCTAATGAAAGAGTTAGAAACATGTTTCCAGCAACATGAACTCTGCCTTTTTTCTCCTATGATGAACTGTAACTCTTAGAACGTATTGGGCAAACAATAACCCATCTCCCTTCAGTTGTCTCAGAAACTTGATCACAATAATCAGAAATGTAAATAAACAAATTGCTGATGTAAATTTTGTTTTAGGTAAAGCTTAGAAACAAAAGAAATATATTTTAGTAACACTTAGAATTGCTTTTTAAACAATAATATCAATAGTAATAATAAGATATTTAGAATTTCTCACACACAGTGAGGATTGAAGTTCATTCTATGAAGAGGTGAAGCACTTTAAGAGACCTCTGTATTCCTCAAACTTGAATTTCCATCAGTGTCATCATGATTTTACCTTCCTAGCCTTGGCAGTAAGATATGTACGAAAAGAAGAGTTATGTGTACTTTTTTTAATTTTTGAAGATATATTTTGGGGATGTAGAGATTATTCAGTTGTGACTGCTCTTCTGGAGGATAGAGATTTATTTTAAGAACACGCGTGGCAGCATATCACCATGAGTAGGCATATTTTATTTGTGTCTATTTGCATGCTGTTTGTATGTATGTACATGTATCATGCGTGTGGATGTATATGAAGAATAGAAGACTCACTACTGCTGAAGTCACAGTCCCTTTTTATCCTCCTGATCTGTTTCTGGGAACTAACGTCACATTCTGAAAGACCAGCAAGTCCTCTAACTCGCTGAGCCACTTCCCCAGTTATTGTATATTCCTCTCATAGCGGTGAAATAAATCTTTATCAATTTCTTCTCACAATCTTTTTGACCATGTCGCCCAACCAAATATTGTGGTGATGTGTCAGTGGTTAGCACAACTGTTAGTCAAGAAAGACAACTGCTTTTTGCATTCTGATTTTCTGTAAGGAAATATTGTAAAATTACCCTGTATCAGAATGAAAAATATTTAAACAGGTATGGAAATGAGTAAAACGTATGCAACAATATAAACCCATGTTGTGTATGCCCATTACTGAAAACAGGTAGTGTACACACACACACACACACACACACACAGACATGTACACAATTAAATATTATCCATCTTGCTGCCAGCCTCCATCTCTTCCTACTGCCTCTTCCCTTCAGACCCACCCTGATCTCTCTATATTTCTGTATCTTTATCTCTGCATATGAAGGAAAATAACATCATTTTTTCCTCAAAAAGTTGAAATGCTCTACAAAAATGAATTTTTCAGTGATATGTATGAATTCTGTGAGTAGATCTTTGATATAATTATTAAATATTTATAGAAAATTACAAGAAATCTATCAAGTTTCTCTTATACATTTACGTCTTTCATTCATTATGAATACTCCAATCAGTACTGAATACACATTGTCTTAAGGATCAAACATTGTTATGATTATTTATTTATTTATGATAAATCCTTTTTCATTTGACAAACACCCTTGTTTGTCCTGGGATCTTATACAAATCCCAGTTGTTCTAGTTCTCAAAATTCATTAGCCAACCATTGTCTTTGAGATCATCCCTGATTTTTACTTTTACTAGCCGATAAAGGAATATGGATTCGTTCGTGTTTTGTAGAATTTCCTTAAGTATTAAATGTTTTAGATTAGAAAGTTAGTGTTTAACTAATAACACTTTCTTTTCTAAGCAGAATGCATAATGTCTATTTCATGCAATTTAAAATATGTGAATTAAAAAAACTGTAATTGTATTGTTATTATGTGGAAATAGTCTCATTACAGCTATTACCTTAAATAATTTAAGAAAATTTTGTGAATAAGACATAGAGTATACACATTACCAACAAAGTCCTTTTCCTTAATTCATTATCCATAAAGATATCAGAGGTCAAAATAGTTAGTGCCGATGCCATGTGTGTGTAATTGTAAGCTGTTTCCCTTGTTGAAGAGAAATTAGGATTTTTTTAATTTGAAGAAATGAATTATAGAAGTTTATTACTAATAAATCTTTATTTCTCAAGAATAATGCACAATATCCACTTTATGAAATTTATAAATAAAGATCTCACAACTCTCTTTTCTCCACAATCAACTGCCCCCACCAAATACCCATCTCTCTCCTCTTTTTCGTGTTTAACAGTGATTTCCTAAACAGCCCCTAGTAGCCTCTTGCTGTCTCAACTTCTCCTTCCCCATTGTAATAGTATCAAGCTCTTCTCACCATCCCTGGCTCCATAAATCTTCCATATTCTGATAAACATATTTTCTTAAATTTAAAATACATTTTTGTATTTTCCATATGAAGTCTAAAACTTTAATTGGTTCTAAAATTTTTATGAAAAGCATTAAAATACACCTAAAATTTAAATTACAGATATCTAAAAATATGCATCATCAAAATTAAGCTTAATTTTACTATTTCACTCACTATTTAAATAATCTTATCACACAATTAAAGTCTCTATCTCTGAAAGAGGAAGAATCTTAAAATACTATACATCATTGTAGACTAATTAGGATTCATAAATGTAAAATAGGATCAAATGCACTAAAAATATGTAATTGGAAGCAATGAAATTGAACCATATATTCAGTAGGAATACCCATCTATATTACATGTTAAATAAAACAATCAGATAGGTAATCTGGACACTTAATAGGCTATCATGGGATTCTGTCTAGGTTGTCTAACATGTGAAGGGCAAAAGATATAAACACAAATTTAAAACAATAAAATGATTCAGTCAAAATTCTTTCATGAAGTAATTCAGCAAGAAGAAATAGGCTATGTGAACCAGTGGAAAATTCAGTAAGTCATTATGTATTGCATTGTGGTAATCTTTAAAGCCTGCAAATATGAAGCATCGTATACCATGTAGTCAACCTATTAAATGCAATAGATTGTTCAATAAATTGGAACACCACAGTGTCTTCAAAATACTTTGCAAAATTAGTCTTGTAAGATTCAGTTTTACTGGGAAGATGACTCACTGACTGAGAGCACTGACTACTTCTAGAAAACCCAGGTTCAATTCCCAGCACCCACATGGCAGCTCACAACTGTCTGTAATGCCAATTAAGGGGGATCTGACACCCTCATATAGACATACATGCAGGAAAAATACACAGTGCAATGCAACAAAACAAAACAAGGAAACCAAAAAAGGTTCTACATTTATGGCTGGGCTAGTAAACATACACATGCAAATGTCAACATAAGTAAAGCTATTTTCTAACTGATTTTATTGATTATTTTATTTTTATACTAAATATAAAAATATTCAAACTTTCTTGGACAATTAAATAGCTCAGTGCTTTCAAAAATATACAATAATATGGCATAAAACCACTCTTTGAAAACTCAGTTATTTTATATTGAGTATATAGTTTACTGCCTAGTAAAATCTCTAAGTCTAAAATTAATATTCTGTTATTGGGTTTGCATAATTCATGCCCTTTCAATTAAATGATTCATTAAAATGAAGCACTGATTTACCTGTAATTATAATATTGAAGTCGGGAGGGACTTTAGTGAGTAAATTCTAGACTTAATGTGTTGATATATACCTTTTAATATTAAAATGAACATTAAATACCTCAGTGCCTTTGTATGTATTTATTTCACTGAAATATTAACAGTAATCATAGTTTTCTTAACATTCCCTTTTCATGTACAAAAACTTTAGCTTTAGATGCACCCGACCATCTTTTACAAACATGTTTACTCTTCAGTATGATTAAACTTTGCTGTTAGGCAGTTTAATTTCCTACACTTCTTTTTTTAAAATATCATTATTATTTGGACAGCTTCCTGTATTTGAACTTTGTCCTTATCAGTCGTCTCCAGGGCCTGACTCTGTATAAGTAACCTTGCATTTCCACCTCTCATATTTGTTAAAACTCTATTTCCTTAATCGTCAATGAACACAGTTTATTTTCAAGATGACAAGCATTATGTAAGAGAGGAACCAATAGGAAATTTCTAGAAGTGCACACGAAGACACAGTGAACCCAAATTCATCCTTTACTACTATATTATTTTATCAAAAATGTCATCTGGGATTAAAATCTGAATGCTGAAATCTAGGTTTTTATATACATGCAGAACCAATACCATTGCCTCACTCTTCCAAAAAATCTACTTTTATATATCAAAAATATGTTCATACCCAAAGATGATTATTTTTGGTAGTAAACTTCAAACTTGATTAAAAAGAAGTTCCTTGTGCAACTCAGCATATTGTTATTCTGGGCCTAGTAAATGATGCAAGATAGTAAGCATATAATAAATTAAGGTCATTGTAAGCGTATTTTCCGGAAATGGAGCATCACAGTTTAACCTGCTCAGTTCTCACTGCTCTGTGTAAGTCACTGTAGTTTGTCACTTACAGTCATGGGGATGATGAACAGCATCTACGACAAGTTACTAAATAGCAATCAGGGTGTCAATTTTTGTGACCTATATTATTTTGAGAGCATAAGAGTCATAAATCACTCTAATGAACTCCTGTCGTAACTTGCTCTGCAAAATTGCAGTGTGACAGAGAACAAAATATTCATTTTGTGCTCTGCCATTCATATTCCAGTAACAGGTTTATTGGCTTAACTATTGATCTCTGCCAGATGGCACATCCCTATCTGGCTGGGCTGCACTTGAAGAACATTAGAGGCATTCCTTATATGCCATAAAAAATGTTGCCACGTAATAATTAAGGAGACAATTCAGATGATTCACAAGATGAGCTTATGAACACCTTTTTGAAATAACAAATTATTATTCCTAAAATGTTTTTACAATCCAGCTTTATGCAATTTTAGGATGGCGAGTATTCATCTGTAAAATGTCTAATGCTCAGATTGTGATATCTGAAGTTCTTATCATTCATCAGCAACTAGGTTAGAAGTGATTTGAAAGTAAAGTCTTGCTATCTTTGTAGTCAAATTATTATTTCCCCCCCCCTTGACTCCATTTTCTGTAGCTATTTCATGGGATATTTCCAGAACAGCTTTGCCACCATTATACGTAATCAAAGACTTTACTGCACATAAAACAAATTCTATACAAGTTCATTCAAATGTGTGGCTAAAGCCAAAAATGGATGGTTCTGTGTGGTGGGGTCATAGATGTGAGATTGTTCCACCTTGACTAAAGGTCAGGGAATTTGAGCATCGTTGTGCTCATTTTGTTGACAACAGGTGTGGTTACCAACAAGAGATTCCGACTTAGGGTTAATTAGTATCTGGATAAAGAGGTCGATCCACTCTGCCTGGAAAAAGGTGAAAAAATTCAAACCTATTCTTTATATTATCATATTGAAGTCTGTTACCTCCTCTCTTCCCTTTCGGAGTAAAGTATATAAGTATGTGGACAATAAATGCTAGTGGTTCAGTATTCACTGCCTTTCCCTTCCAATGTGGTTCTGTGTTTCTATCTTTTATTTCTTCCATATCTCTGTTTCTTTTGCTTAATACTTCTAATCCTAATGCCCGTACACTGGAATGTGTGAATTTGTTGTGCCTGGATCCCGACAGATGTTGCCCCAATGTGTGGCTTATGGCATTCCTGTACAGTGAAAGGTTTACAAAAGTTTTAATCCATTCGACCCTATGCTACTGAGAATGTCAATAGTTATATAGAAATTCAGATAATTCCTGTCTGATTATTGTCAAAAGGGGCCCTATGGAAATGACTAAGTGATCCAGAATATTGCCAAAACTACCAGTGTCTCTTCATAAACTGAGAGCAAGGCCCTATTATTGAATACAAATACTACATAATATATTCAATACTGAGAAGGTGAACCAGTGGCTACCTGAAATCATTACACCTCTTGACTAGTCATTATAGTACTGGAAGCCATGTTTTATGCCATCAAAATAGAAGGGAAACATTAACACAACTACAAAATCTTTGGTAAATTATAGATATTGTCTTGACTGCAAGATAACACGATTGCATTAGTATCCCAAAAGTTGTAGAAGTAACCATCCACTGTCTGATCAAATTTAAGGTTTACTCTGTGGATGTCTCCCACCCCTTACACAGACTGACTGGCCATAACCTGATATTAGAAAGGGGGAAAGCAAACACTACTGTTCTCCCAAATAAATGTAACAATAAAATAACTCCCAGTCACATTTTGTTATTCTCATATATCAGTGCTTTGCTGAGCCATCATCAGAGAAGCTTCCTCCTGCAATAGATGAGAAATGATACGGAGGGCAATGTACAGAGTGAGAGACTTTAGAACATTCAGTTCTAAGTGAAATGACTTCATCAAATAATTCCTGTCAGAACTCGGGAAGCACTACTGCAGAGCCAGAAAGACGGTGAGAGAAGAATGGATGGGTGACACCGAGGAAGCAAGGTCTTTTAGACATAACAGGGCTGACACACATATGAATACACAAAGACTGTATCAAACACAAGGCCTGCAATCATCTAAGCCAGATGGGGTCTCAGTGCTGAGGGAAAGTAGACAGAAACCCCAATCTCTAACTGAAACAATATTCAAAGGAAAATTTTATTTTCTCTAATGGAGTTTCAGAAGGTATACAAACCACTGTGAAGGACAGGTGCACATCCACAAGTAGAGGGCTAAAACAAAATCAACTAGCTCAAATGCAATTGGAGGCTGTGTGTCTCTTAATATTTTGATGTTTTCCTTTGAAAATCTTCTGCTTGTGTCTATAAGTTTTCTGTACTAGCATGTGTGTGCCTGAGTGACTTTATTTTTTTATATTTTTAGATTATTTTAATATATTTTTAATTACTTAATTTTCAGTTCTTTTTCCTTTTGTACGCTTTTTCCTTTAACTTTTTGTTTATTTTGTTATATTCTAGTATGTTTGTTCTTCATTACATGTTATTGTTTATTATTATTGTTAACATTTCTACATGACTAGTAGTAATATAATGAAAAAAGGTGAGGGTGTTATTATGGTTAGATGGGAAAATAGAAATAATTTTGGAAGAGTCTGGTAAGGGAAAAACACAATCAGAATAAATTTTTTAAAAATGTGTATTTTTAGTAGAAAAAATGAATAAATGATTAAATGAAAGAAAAGGGAAAAGACGCTTACTCAAACTGGTATGTACCTTTACTCACTAAAAATCTCCAATAATACAAGCAGAATTTCAAGAAATAAACTGAGAACCAACCAAAATTTAAAAATTTTAAGAACATACTTTGAATATCTTCATCTGTCTAATCACCAGAATGTTATTAACTTGATAACTAACCTCACTGCTATAATGAATACATTTCTCTAAGCATCTCTAACATATTAGGCCTTGCAAGAAAAAAAGTGTGTTTTGGTTTCTACTAATAAGAGAAATAATTTAATTTTTAGATTTTAATTACTATCTCACATGCAACAAGTACTTTAGGTTTACAGACACAAAAATAATAACAAAGTTCATTCTTAATAATATAGTTAACTGTAAAGATTTTTGGCTTTATCTCGTTTTCATAAAGTTGGCAGTCATTTTATTTTAGCTAGTAACACAACCGAACTTCTGGGTTCATAGCAGCTTGAAAAATGTCATATCACTGCTTTGTATGTTTTTAACTTTTACTGATTTTTTTTTCCAATGTCAGTTTAGTTCTTTCTTCTTTTCCACCATGATTTAGGAAGAGAATAAATAGTAGAGGTGGTTCCCAAATTTTGCAATGCATCAAATTTATCATGTAAACACTGCCTTGTAAGGTGACTTCTATTTCTGGATATTTAAAGTTCTCAAGTGCTCAAACATTGAAGACTACATTATTCAACTATTCATAATAGGCTTTTATTAAAGCATTTATTTTTTATAGTTCGATCGTTTAATTATTTAGTTATGTGGTTGATTCATTTCATGATTTTAATTGTAGACTTTTGTGAAACGTAGAAAAGCTTATCCCCTGCTTCATCTGTACTGAATATGTGACTTCTACAACAAGTAACTGTGAAAACTTAATCAACATGATACTCTTGTCTCTCCACAGACTTGACAACTTGAAGCATGAATCTCAGCTGTGGGAGTTTCAGAGTGAAAGAGACTCTGTTTAGTAAACAGGAGAAAACAATTTTATAGCCCAGCCCTTTCAAAGTAGGTGTTGGGAATTAGGGCATATAGCGAGAGGGGTCATGAATAGGTAACAAAGATGGTGAAGTTCCAAAATGACTGGCTTATTTTTCATAATTCGGACAAGAGACAAAAGCCTGAAAGCTGAAAACAAAATTTTATGGTTTCTTTTTGTTTGTTTGTTTTTAGTAAGGCCTTTGCTGATAGACAGACTCACCAAGTTCAAGGACACGTTTATCTAACAGTTGTGGGGCAGGCTTTGTCTTCAGGAGTCCCCCCTCTGATTTGTGGAGGATCTCAAGTTCTATTTTGTGCTGAATGTGTTTTCTTGCCCCGAATAAAAGCATTTCTTTGACAGGTGACTCTGTCTGTTCCTGTTACTGTTTTACCACCGTCATCTGCCATCTGTCATGCTCTACAATTTGTCTGCTTTTAATTCTCTAACTGGCAAAAAAATTGAACAAGTTTAGACCCCTTTGGTAACAGGACTAGGAAGATAAAAAAGTTAAAGAAATGAATGATGAAGTTTAAAAAAAAATTAAATTTTAAAGAAAGAAATAAATCAAATGAATGATGCTTGCTTTCCCAGTTGCTCCTTAATTGGGGGGGGAGATGCATTTAAATTTAGATATTTTCCAAATATTATTCCAGATCATGGGGATGGCCTGCTAATTAGACAGATTTAGGAATCTTGTGTTTTCCTATTTGTAAAGAAGATCACATTGCTTCTTCTATTGTTATACATTTTAGATTTATGTGACAAAGCCAAGTACATATTTGAGAATATTCCTACAATTTCTTTTGTATTACCTCATAAACTCATATCTCATTTAGAAAATTTATGTAAACATATAATTGGAATTGGTAGTGTGTCAATCCCATGAAACAAATATGCTCAGGAGCAAAGTCCACAGCACAATGTGTTCGGGACAGGTCACAGTGTTAGTGCAGTTGCAAGGCAGCTTTATAGCCTTACTTTCTTGGAAAAACAGGGACATATCTAGGTCATTGCTCTCAGCAGGGAACTTCAACACTTCTTCTAACCTTGTGTAACAGGACAGTGAGTGTCCTTTGATCAAGTTTCGCTTTAGGCAAAGATAAGTTTACCAGGAAATAAAAATTGGATTTGAGCATTGTGCTTTCCTGTTCCTGAAAGGAACCCTACATGGCCCCTCCCTCATTCTAGTAAATAAGAATATGAATTTAAAATATAACATTTATATTTTTTCTTTGTTAGAAATTTTCATACATTTTCATAATGCATTTACCACACACCTAGCTTCTCCTCTTTTCTTTCCTTCAATATTAATCTTTCCTCCTCTTTTAAAGTTTCCTTCTCCTATCCTTTCCTCTTAGTGACCCAGTGATTGTAATACTGGCCATCTTTGTGACCATAGTTCTCTGACGTATCCGCTAGAGCCTAGTGGGCTCCTCTGTCATTACAAAAGTGAAGAGAATCCTCCCAGAGCGAACTAGCACCAGAAGTTCATGGGGGTTAGGTATGGTCTAGTCAGTCACTCCCCTTCCATGCATATCAGATATGATCGGAATCTATGACGGCCACAATGGTATAAACCAATTGTTATTAAATTGCGAAGCTCTGAATAGCCCCTCCATTTGGGAAAAATCTGGAAAGACTTTATATGACTATAGACCTTGGTCTCCCTAAGAACATTTATTTCAGAAAATTTAGGAATGAGCATATTTTTCCTCACTTGCTTGGAGTTGGATTTTCGAAAACTTTTATGCCAATTCTGTATTCAACTAACATTTTTCTCAGTGACTTGAGACACAAGCTTCAGGGTAGTTGGAATGTGTTGAGACTGCCCTCTTTACACAAACATATACAAAGCTGACTTTCCTTCTAAAAAAACCAAGTATACAGCAAAAGGTATCAAAATGTCATTGCTCTCTTCTTCTCAGGGCTTAAATACCTGCCCTCTTAGTTCAGTCAGTTTAGCACAAATTGAATTAAAGTTTTCTCTAGTAACCCAGACCCAGAAAAATGATTATGTGCTCACTCGTATGTGGTTTTTAAACATAAAGCAAAGAAAACCATCCTACAAATCACAATTCCAGAGAACCTAGACAACAATGAGAACCTTAAGAGAGACACATGGATCTATTCTACATGGGAAGTAGAAAAAGAAAAAATCTTTTGAGTAAATTGTGAGCATGGAGACCATGAGAGAGAATAGAAGGGGAGGGGAGAGGCAGGGAGAGGAGCAGAGAAACATGTAGTGCTCAATAAAATCAATACAAAATAGATGTCACATAAGGAATTTGAAAAATATTACATGGAAAGGCAAGGTTCAAATTCATGACAATAGACTCAAAAGAAAAAAAAGAGCCTTCAAAATGTCTTAGATTTTTTATAGTGAAATTTTTGCTTTTTTAATCGTATTTTAAGCTTATTGAGACCACAAATGTCTTATTTCACATTATATCAATGAATCTGATTTCAAATTCTATTTTAAAGGTTCATAGATTTTTTTAGCATTTATTTTTATATATCCTTTGAGATATATCACTTTTTTTCTTTTAACTCATCTGTTTACTTACATTGTAATCTTCTGAGAAGGAAAGAACTGGCTTATTTATTAAAGTTTTCTCCTTAATTGCAGCTCAGAATTACACATTGAACAATATTCACCAAAAGTGGAATTTACAACAGTGTCTAATTTCAAATAACATAACTTCCAGCATAATATATATAGTAAATTAGACTATTCTACAAACTATAGATATCATAATTTCCCCTTTCAGTTTAGCTGCTATAGCAATAAGAAAGGTCAATAAAAATTAGCATTTAATTAGCACAAGAAAAATGTGAATTATTTTAGCACATATTGCTGGAAAGAAAAAAAAGCTCTTTACAATTTTAATGTTCTGACCAAACATGGAGATAAGCAAATTTCTTTTTAATAATTAAATCTCTGATTATTTATTTCTAAACTTCTTTTAAAATTTTTCATTTTAATCATGTGTTAATCCTGTGTAAATGTGGTGTTGAATATCAAAAAATGAATACCTTTATACATTGGTGATTTCACTAAATAGAAAGACTGATAATCTTTTCTTTTATATTGTCTGCAACTGAAAGTTTAATGATAAAATGCCAGCTGAATTTTAGTTTTGAAAGACTTAAAGTCAATGTGAAAATAAGCATGTTATTTATATGATGTATGGTTGTTTTACTGTACCTGTATATGCAAATTGCACAAGATCCCAGAGTGCATTTGGGTCTATGCCTTCCATCTTGATCTCCTCTTGCTTGGCTTCACAAACATCACTTGTAAACATGGCAGCAAAATAGTCAGAGACAGAACTCAGAACAAGCCTGAAAGAGTCATAGGGTCTATTTTAGGCAATGGACATACAGCACAGAACAATGAGTTCACCAGACATAACACGGAGCAAAGAATCAACACAGCTGTTCTGTCAACCAAGGTTGCATCTCCTAGTTACTGTAGACATATATGCAAGTGTAATTGTTGTACAGTATATTGACAGAATCCTTTGGCTATATATAAAATAATTTTATAGATGTTTCATAAATTAGTTTATTAAATTATGTGATACCTAACTCCCGATTTCTTCAGTATATCCACAATATTTCATTTGCACTGGCATGGAAGTTCTCCTTACGTGTTCTTAATGCTTGTTTCTGTGTCTAATTTACAGTTTTGTTAACATTGCATTTTTTCATTATTTTTATTATAATTCATTAATTAAAATTGACAGTATCCTTTTTTACCTGAAATACTTAGAAAACATACAGTTCTTTTGACTCTGACACGCATTTCTTTAGTTAAATAATCATATAAGGCACAGAATAGAATTTCTTTCAAGTATTAAGAAAAATGAAATTATAATCCACAGGAAGGGAAATGGAACTGCAAAATGTTGTACTGGGCCAGGTAACCGCAGCACAGAAAGGCAAGTCCCATATGCTGTATCTCACGTGTGCATTTTAGTTTCCAAGTAGTAGATCTTTTCAAGTGGAAGTGAAATATGTCAGGGAGCAAGAAAATAGTCAAGAGAGGCAAAGGCCTTAGAGATAGGGTGGGGTAGAAGAATATATGGTGAATATAGTGCCAATGCATTGCATATGTTAATAAAATTGTTGAACAGAATTACAATTGAAAAGAACTAAATAGGGGCTGGAGAGATTGCTCAGTGGTGAAGCACAGCCTCCAGTGCTCTTCTGGGGTGCCTAGTTTCAAGTCCCAGCAACCATGCTAGCTAAAAACTGTCCATAATTTGCTAAATTCAAGGAAATTATCCCTTCTCTTGCCTGTTTTATACACTAGGCAAACATGTGGTACACACACAAAATGCAAGGAAAACAACCATATGGATAAAATAAAATGAATTATTGAAAAAAGTAAACTAAATAATAAAAATCATACTTCCAAAAGTACAGTGTGAACTATACCCAATGACTCATTTAAAATTAAGCTATGCATTACCTTTGGCCAGCATAAGAGGTTATGATTTGCTTTGTTAGCCAACATTAATCTGTTCCCAGAAACATTTGTGCTACCTAATGACCATTATATGAAATTATAACAAAATAACTTTGCTTGCTCCTCTCTTTTTCAAGAATTTAAAACTGTGATGTGTATTTGATATTAAAATGTTTTAATTTCATTTTTTTCCTAATATTTGTCATTTGTTTTTGAAACTGGCTCAATTCTGTCAGTCGAAGAAAACGTTCTCTTTAGACCTATTATAGTGTAGCTCTGAGGACAATCCATTCTCCTAGCTTTCATTAATCAGAATTATCTTTCTGGTTTGATCTGCAATAACATAACATTCTTTTACTTAATGAAGGAGTCTAGATTTATTCCATTCATTTGGGAAGAGAATGTATAATTTTGTTATCATCTAGACTCTATTGATATTTTAAAAATTGGATTTCAAATTTATTGTTTTTCTGATGTCATATGTCATATATTTATATTTATTTTATTTTTCTTAGATTTTACCAGTTTTTACAGTGATAAACATACACATTTTAACCCAACATAATTTTACTCTAATTTTCTTAACATAGGTAATAGTTAGGTTGACCACTTGCAACCAAAGATTAAATTTTGTTTTCATATATTTTTTCACCTTTCATACAATTCACTTTTCACTGTGTCTGACAAAATTTGTAAGTGTTTTAGAAATTTAAAATATTTCATAATTTAAGTTGTCATTTGTTTGATATTCAGCGTTTATTTTTTACTATGAGTTACTTTACATGATTTCAAGTTTTTGAAAGTAAATCATTTGCTATTTTTATATACCAATATAACAAAAATTACTTGTTTTCTATTGTTATGTTTATATCTTTTTGATTATTTAAATTCAAATCTTCTCTATGTGGTAAGTTCATATTGTATAAGAAACATCACCATTCTCCTCAAGTAGAGACATGTTATAACATTTTGTTATTGTATTTTTTTGTATAACGTTTCTATCTTTCCCCTTTTTAGTTTAGTTTGTAATTTTTTTTTCTCTTTGGAAGGAGGGGAAGGGAGCTTTTTTTTTTTTCTTTTTTTCTTTTTTTACTTTTCCTCACTTTTATTTATGACAGATTTCCCCCGATCTCTTCTGGTCAAAAGTTCTTGGAGACACTTCCATCAGCTTTAGCCAATCGGAGAATAGAATCATCTGATTCGCCCATTCTGCGAATGGCCCCGCAGATAGCATAGGTTTTAAACTGGCCATTAAACTGACCTGTGACCCTGTCAACCTCGGCCACGTTCATCTGGATGGACGCGTGGTCCTTGGCACCAATGATGCGGTTGCTCGCGGAGCATTTCCGCAGCACGTACAGGTCCACGAACGCGGCCTAGTGAGCAGGCAGGACCTCGACATGGAGGGAAGGGAGACTTTTAGAGAGAGGGCTTCTCTAAGTAACAGATCTGGCTTTCCTGGAACTTGCTTTGTAGCCCAGACTGGCCTTACTCACATTCACAGAGATCCACCTGCCTCTTCCTCTAAAGTGTTGGGTTTAAAGGTGTACACCAACACCCCCTGGCTAGTATGTATTTATTTTTTAAGTTAAAACTTAGGGCATGTTCAGTTTTGTGTAAGTATAGTAAATTTCAATAATATTCTACATTGCTTTTATTTTTAAAATTTAAACATCCCTTTTGAAAGCATACCTTTTAAAAGTATATTTAGAAATAAATGTGACAGTATATTCTTAGTTATAATATGAAAATAATAATAATAAAAGGAAAATAAGATGAATAGTAGTTAAGAGGAAGTTTTCACAGCGGAGAAGCAGCTAAAAGTTTGTACAATGTACTAGAAATCTATGCATTCTGAGGGTTATCAAGAAAAGTTTACTCACTGACTCAACATGGAATTACAATTTTAGCTAGCTTTTTTATTTTTTATTATAATGACTTTTATTGTTCTTATTTAGCTATATATTTTTCTCTGCTCCCGTCCCATTCTACTCTATCCCATGATCACCATGCTCACAATTTACTCAGATCATGTCTCTTTCTACTTGCCATGTAGATTAGATCCATGTATGTCTCTCTTAAGGTCTTCTTTTGTGTATAGGTTCTCCAGGGGTTGTAAATTGTAAATTGTAGGCTTTTTTTTTTTGCCTTATGGCTAAATGCAATCACTGTTTTTGATCTTGACCATTTTTTTTTTTAGTTTCATGAGTCTGATCTTGCTTTATTACTTTACTTTGAGTTCTCATTTTATATAGAGTATCAAATATATAAAAATAATAATTTAATATAATGTACACACTATGCTCTTTTATGCCTTAATTTGGACACTGGGACTTGTTTCCTCTGCATATACTGGATTTTGGGGATCCAGTCTGTTTGGACACTCACCTTCCTGGACCTGGAGGGAGGGGAAGGAGCTTGAACTTCCCACAGGGCAGGAAACCCTGACTGCTCTTAGGGACTAAGAGGGAGGAGGAGAGGGAGTGGGGAGAGTGGGAGGGTGTTGGGAGGAGGGGCAGAAATGGAAACTTTTATAATTTAATAAAATTACTTTCTAAAAAAATTAAGAAAAAAAGGAATATTATGTCGAGACAATTTAAGTAAACATAAGAAGAGCCTTTCTCTAATGACTAAGGATGTCAAGCATTTCCTCAAGTGTCTTTCAGCCATTTTAGATTTGTGTGCTGAGAGTTCTCTGTTTAGGGACCTCCATGCCATTGAGTAGGTAAAATTAACATAGCAAAATGACAGTCTTACCCAAAACAATCTACAAATTCAATGCAATGCCCACCAAAATACAAGCAAAATTCTTCACAGAACTCTAAAGAGCAACACTCAACTTCATAAGGAAAGGCAAAAAGTAAAGCCAAAACAATTCTGTGCAATAAAGGAACTTCTAGGGGCATCACAATCCCAGACTTTAAACTCAACTACAAAGATAAATTACTAAAAACATCCTTGTATTGACATAAAAACAGACAGGAGGACCAATGTAACCAAATTGAAGACCCAGATATTAATCCATAAACCTACAAACATCTGATTTTTGAGAAAGAAGCAATGAATAAAAAATGAAAAAAAGCATATTCAAAAAATGGTGGTGGCATAACTGGATATCAACATGTAGAAGAATGAAAATAGATCCATATCTATCACCATGTTCAAAACTCAAGTCCCAGTAGATCACAGAACTCAACACAAACCCAACCACACTGAACCTCATAGAAGAAAAAGTAAGAAGGACACATGAACACATTGGCATCCAGAACAAATATAACCTCAGCGACAAAAACACTGACAGTAATAATTAATAAATATGACCTCCAGAAACTGAGAAGATTCTGTAAAGCTCAGGACACAGCCGATAAGGCAAAATGTCAGTCTACAGAATGTGAAAAGATCTTCACCTACCCCACCTCAGACAGAGGGCTTATCTCCAAAATATGCAAAGACCTCACAAAACTGGTGATTTAAAGAACAAATAATATAATAGAAAGATGGGGTGCAGGCCTAAAGCGCTGGCTAGTTTTGTGTTAACTTGACATAGCTGTAATCATATGATAGCAGAGAACCTCAATTGAGAAATCACCTCCAAGAGATCAGTTGGTAACCAGACAAACCTGTAGAACTCTTAATTTAGTAATTGTCAGTGGGCAAGTGCTCAGTTCATTATAGACGGAAATAAACCTGGGTCGGTAGTCCTTGATTTTATAAGAAAGCAAATTCAGCAAGAGGTGAACAAGCAAGACAGTAATCAATATTCCTCCGTGGTCTCTGCATCAGCACCTGCCTCCATGTCCCTGCTTTGTCTGATTTTCTCTCCTGACTTCCTTTGATGATTATGGCGATGGTGGCAACAAATAGTGTTTTATTAAAGGGTAATCTGAGTAAACATTTTATTCCCCAAGTTGCTTTGGTCATGGTGTTTAATCACAGCAATAGTATCCCTAAGAAAGGAAAGGGGGGAAAAAGGGCCATAAAAAGCCAAAACACTAGATAGGGATAAAATGTACTTATATAGATTCTTAGTTATTCTCATAAAAATGCCTGGGTTTGTGTGTGCAGATCAAGAAACCCTTGTAAAAAGAAAAGAAAAGAAAAAGAGAAGTAGAACATAACGAATAAAAGATAAGACTTCATGCTTATGAATGAAAGGAAAGAATGAAAGGAAACACATAAGACTAACAGTTAAGAGCCTGACTCCTCTTTCACAGAAAATGGGTTCGATTCCTGGTAGCCACAAGGCAGCTCACAGTCACCTACAGATCCAATTTTAGGGAATTTGATGTCTTCTTCTATCTTTTGAAGATAGTAGGCATATATGTAATGTACAGACATACATGCAGGCAAAACATGCAAAACATCTACTCTTGTGTAATATAGCTTAAACTATGTAAAGATGCCTTGTATTTGATTATGCTACATTTGTTTAATGATGTAAAGATGTGTTGTTTTGCTGTTCTAAGACACCTGATTGGTTTAATAAAAACATGAATGAGCAATAGCGAGGCAGTAGAGGGATAGGAGGCACTGGTGGGCAGAGAGAATCAGTAGGAGAGGTAATCTAGGCTCAACAAAGAAGAGAGAATGAGGGAGAAGAGAGGAAGACTCTGGGAGCCTGCCAGTCAGGCAGTCATGGACAAGCAGGAAAAATAGGACATACAGAATCTGGAAAGGTAAACGGCCCAAGGCAAAATGTAGATGAAGAGAAACAGAATTAAGTAACAAGAGCTAGTGGGACCAATATAAGATAAGGCTGAGCATTCATAACTAATAATAAATCTCCATGTTATGATTTGGGGCTGCCAGTAGAAGAAACCTGATACATACTTACATATTAAAATAATGTCAAGCCCTTTGTCTCCTGGGTCCTGGGAAGACCAGCTAGCCCTGTTGCCCTGCTGAGGAGTTCTTCCCAGAGAGGGCTGAGGAGCTCTATCCAGAGAGTGCTGTGAAGTCCTACCCAGAGAGTGCTGAGGAGTTCTATCCAGAAAGTGCTGAGGAGTTTCATCCAGAGTGGGGGAGATGGGCAGGCGCCAATGCAAGATTTCCTCCAACAACCTGAAAGGCAACATGACATCGCCAGAATCCAGGGAGCTCGAAACTAGAAGAATTGAACACCCTACTCCAGAAGAAATAGAAGAAATCGACTCTAAGCGCTTCTTTATGAAAATAATAGAGGAACTTAAACAGGAGGTGAAAATCTGCCGTAAAGAAATGGAAGATCAGTATAACAAAAAAATTGAGGAAATGAGTAAAGAAATGGAAGAGAAATATACCAAAAAGTTTGAAGAAATGAGTAAATCCGTAAATGAAATTCTGGGAAACAAAGAAGAAACAATCAAACAGGTAATAGAAACAGTTCAAGATTTGAAAACTGAAATGGAGTCAATGAAGAAATCACAAACCGAGGGCTGGCTGGCTATGGAAAATCTGGGTAAACGAACAGAGACTTCAGAAACAAGCTTAACCAATAGAATACAAGAGATAGAAGAAAGAATCTCAGACTCTGAGGACACCATAGAGAAATTAAACACTCTGTCCAAAGAAAACAGCAAATCCAACAAATTCTCATCACAAAACATTCAGGAACTGTGGGACACAATAAAAAAACCAAATCTAAGAATAATTGGAGTAGAAGAAGGAGAAGAATTGCATTTCAAAGGTCCAGAAAATATACTCAACAAAATTATAGAAGAAAACTTTCCCATCCTAAAGAACGATATTCCTATGAAGGTTCAAGAAGCATACAGAACACCGAATAGACTGGATCAGAAAATAACATCCCCTCGTCATATAATAATCAAAACACAAAGCATTCAGACTAAAGAAAGGATATTGAGAGCTGCAAAGGAAAAAGGTCAAGTAACTTATAAAGGTAAACCTATCAGACTTACACCAGACTTCTCGATGGAAACCATGAAAGCCAGAAGGTCCTGGATAGAGGTACTGCAGAAACTAAGAGACAATGGATGCAAACCCAGACTACTTTACCCAGCCAAGCTATTGTTCACTATCAACGGAGAAAACAAAATATTCCAGGATAAAAACAAATTTAAACAATACGTAGCTACTAATCCAGCCTTACAGAGAATACTAGAAGGAAAATCACAACCCAAGGAATCCAACATTCCCAACACTGCCTATATTAACTCAGACATCTAGCGACCCTTCACAAGCACAACTCAAAGAAGGAAAACACATATACGCTACTACCCAAAAAAATGACCGGAGTCATCGATCACTGGTCATTAATATCACTTAATATCAATGGTCTCAACTCACCTATAAAGAGGCACAGACTTAGAGATTGGATACGAAAACAGGATCCAACATTCTGCTGTCTACAAGAAACACACCTCAACCACAAAGACAGACACCTACTCAGAGTAAAGGGTTGGGAAAAGGTTTTCCAAGCAAATGGACCTAAGAAACAAGCGGGTGTGGCCATTCTAATATCTAACAAAATCGACTTCAAACTAAAATCAATCAGAAGAGATGGAGATGGACATTTCATACTCATAACAGGAACAATTCATCAGGAAGAAGTTTCAATCTTGAATATCTATGCCCCTAATATAAAGGCACCCACATATGTAAAAGAAACTCTTATAGAACTCAAGGCAGTCATCAAACCACACACACTAATAGTAGGAGACTTCAACACTCCTCTCTCACCAATGGACAGGTCAATCACACAGAAACCTAACAGAGAAATAAGAGATTTACTGGAGGTACTGAATCAAATGGACTTAACAGACATCTATAGAACACTCCACCCAAATAGGAAAGAGTATACCTTCTTCTCTGCAGCCCATGGAACCTTCTCGAAAATTGACCACATACTTGGTAACAAAGCAAACTTCCACAGATACAAAAAAATATTAGTGACCACCTGTGTCTTGTCAGATCACCATGGATTAAAATTAGAATTCAACAACAATGGTACACCCAGGAAGCCAACAAACTCATGGAAGTTGAACAGTCAACTACTAAATCACCCCTGGGTCAGGGAAGAAATAAAGAAAGAAATTAAAGTCTTCCTTGAATATAATGAAAACAAAGACACAACGTATTCAAACCTATGGGACACAATGAAAGCAGTGCTAAGAGGAAAGTTCATAGCACTAAGTGCCCACCTAAAGAAAACAGAGAAAGCACACATTGGAGACTTAACAACACACTTGAAAGCTCTAGAAAAAAAAGAAGCTGATTTACCCAGGAGGAGTAGAAGACTGAAAATAATCAAACTGAGGGCTGAAATCAACAAAATAGAAACACAGAAAACAATTCAAAGAATCAATGAAGCAAAAAGCTGGTTCTTGGAGAAAATTAACAAGATTGACAAACCCCTATCCAAACTAATCAAACGGCAGAGAGAGAACTTGCAAATTAATAGGATCAGAAATGAAAAGGGGGACATAATCACAGACACGGAGGAAATTCAGAGAATCATTAGATCTTACTACGAAAGTTTATATGCCACAAAGTTGGAAAATGTAAAAGAAATGGACATTTTTTTAGATAAGTACCATATACCAAAGTTGAACCAAGACCAGGTGAACAATCTAAATAGACCTGTTAGTCGTGAAGAACTAGAAGCTGTTATCAAAAATCTCCCTACCAAAAAAAGCCCAGGACCAGATGGTTTCAATGCAGAATTCTACCAGAACTTCCAGGAAGAGCTAATACCTATACTCCTTAATGTATTCCACAATATAGAAAAAGAAAAGTCACTGCCAAACTCCTTTTATGAAGCTACAGTCACCCTAATACCAAAACCACACAAAGACACAACCAAGAAAGAGAATTACAGGCCAATCTCACTCATGAACATCGATGCGAAAATTCTCAATAAAATACTGGCAAACCGAATCCAAGAACACATTAGAAAAATCATCCACTATGATCAAGTAGGCTTCATCCCAGAGATGCAGGGATGGTTCAACATATGCAAATCTATCAATGTAATCCATCATATAAATAAACTGAAAGAAAAAAATCATATGATCATTTCATTGGATGCTGAAAAAGCGTTTGACAAAATTCAACACCCATTTATGATAAAGGTGTTGGAGAGACTGGGGATACAAGGATCATACCTAAATATAATAAAAGCAATATACAGCAAGCCGACAGCTAACATCAAATTGAATGGAGAGAAACTCAAAGCCTTTCCACTAAAATCAGGAACACGACAAGGCTGTCCACTCTCTCCACACCTCTTCAATATAGTGCTTGAAGTTCTAGCAATAGCAATAAGACAACATAAGGGGATCAAGGGGATTCGAATTGGAAAGGATGAAGTTAAACTTTCGTTATTTGCTGACAATATGATAGTGTACATAAGCGAGCCCAAAAACTCTACCAAAGAACTCCTACAGCTGATAAACACCTTTAGTAACGTGGCAGGATACAAGATCAACTCCAAAAAATCAGTGGCACTCCTATACACAAAGGATAAAGAAACGGAGAGGGAAATCAGAGAAACATCACCTTTCACGATAGCCACAAACACCATAAAATATCTTGGGGTTACTCTAACCAAGGATGTGAAAGACCTATTTGACAAGAACTTTAAGCCTTTGAAAAGAGAAATTGAGGAGGATACCAGAAAATGGAAAGACCTCCCCTGCTCTTGGATTGGGAGAATCAACATAGTAAAAATGGCAATTCTACCAAAAGCAATCTACAGATTCAATGCAATCCCCATCAAAATCCCATCAAACTTCTTCACAGACCTTGAGAGAACATTAATCAAGTTTATATGGAAAAACAAAAAACCCAGGATAGCCAAAACAATCTTATACAATAAAAGAACTTCTGGAGGCATTACCATCCCTGACTTCAAATTCTATTATAGAGCTACAGTATTGAAAACAGCTTGGTATTGGCATAAGAACAGAGAAGTCGACCTATGGAATCTAATAGAAGACCCGGATATTAACCCACAAACGTATGAACACCTAATTTTCGACAAGGGAGCTAAAGGTATACAATGGAAGAAGGAAAGCATCTTTAACAAATGGTGCTGGCATAACTGGATGTCAACCTGTAAAAAAATGAAAGTAGATCCATATCTATCACCATGCACAAAAATCAAGTCCAAATGGATTAAAGACATCAACATTAATCCGTCCACTTTGAACCTGATAGAAGAGAAAGTGGGAAGTAGTCTACAAGATTTAGGCACAGGAGGCCTCTTCCTAAGTAGGACCCCAGCAGCACAGACAATAAGAGAAACAATGAATAAATGGGATCTACTGAAACTGGGAAGCTTCTGTAAAGCAAAGGACACTGTCAGTAGGACAAAAAGGCTGCCTTCTGACTGGGAGAAGATCTTCACCAACCCCTCATCAGACAAAGGTCTGATCTCCAGAATATACAAAGAACTCAAGAAACTAGACACTAAAACTCTAATTAATCCAATTAAAAAATGGGGTACTGATCTGAACAGAGAATTCACAACAGATGAACTTCGAATGGCCAGAAGACACTTAAGGTCATGCTCAACCTCCTTAGCGATTAGGGAAATGCAAATCAAAATCACTTTGAGATACCATCTTACACCTGTCAGAATAGCTAAAGTCAAAAGCACCAATGATAGCCTATGCTGGAGAGGATGTGGAATGAGGGGAACACTCATCCATTGTTGGTGGGAATGCAAACTTGTGCAGCCACTGTGGAAATCAGTGTGGCGGTTTCTCAGGAAACTGGGAGTCAACCTCCCTCAGGACCCAGCAATTCCTCTCTTGGGAATATACCCTAGAGATTCCCAAACATACTACAAAAGTGTTTGTTCAACTATGTTCATAGCAGCACTATTTGTAATAGCCAGAACCTGGAAACAGCCTAGGTGCCCCTCAATAGAAGAATGGTTAAAAAAGGTGTGGAACATATACACATTAGAGTTTTACTCAGCGGTAAAAAATAATGACATCTTGAATTTTGCATGCAAATGGATGGACATAGAAAACGCTTTACTGAGTGAGGTAAGCCAGACCCAAAAAGAGGAACACGGTATGTATTCACTCATAAGTGGATTCTATCCATAATTTAAGGTCTTTGAGCCTATTATTTGTGATCCTAGAGAAGCTAAATAAGAAGACGAACCTGATGAAGATTATTTAGCTATCCGCCAGGAGGTAGGAAATAGTCAAGAGTCCCAGGTAACCTTGGGTTCATGGGGGGGGGGGGTGGGAGGGTTGTTGGAAGGGGAGAGGGTTAGAGAGAAGGGAGTAGGGGAGGAATGGAGAAAGCTCGGCTGACCGAGATGGGGGGAAGGGAGGAAGGATGAATGTGGGATCAGGGAAGAATATATTTCAACTAAGGGAGTCATTTTAGAGTTTACAGGAAACTTGATTATATATGGGATCCCAGGTCCAAGGAGAGATCCCCAGATTGTTCTCTGGACAGAGGAGGGGGTGCCTGAACCGGCCTTGGCCCGTGACCATACTGATGAATATTTTGCTTATCACCATAGATCCTTCATCTGGCGTTGGATGGCGATACAGATGGAGGCCCGCGTTGGAGCACTGAACTGAGCCCCCCAAGATCCAAATGAGGAGCAGAAGGAGGAAGAAAATGACGAAGGACTACGAGGGATACTATCACCCACTGATACAAGGGGTCGGATCTAATGAGAGTTTACCAAGGCCAGATGGATCGTGACTGAACGAGCATGTGATCCAACCAGATTCTCTGAATGTGGCCGGATTTTCTGAATGTGGCTGGCCTGCAGTCTTTCTGAGAAGCCATTGACAATGACACTGGGACTGGTTTCCTCTGCATATACTGGATTTTTGGGATCCAGTCTGTTTGGATGCTCACCTTCCTGGACCTGGAGGGAGGGGGGAGGAACTTGGACTTCCCACAGGGCAGGAAACCCTGACTGCTCTTAGGGATGGAGAGGGAGGAGGAGAGGGAGTGGGGGAAGTGGGAGGGTGTTGGGAGGAGGGGCGTAAATGGAAACTTTTTATAATTTAATAAAATTACTTTCAAAAAAAACAAAAAACAAAACAAAATACCGGACAAAAGCAACTCCGGTTGACTTACTGGTTAGCAATAAATGTCAACTTGCTACGACTTAGATTCACCTGGAAAGAGAGTCTCCACTTGGGAAATATCTAGATCAGGTTAACCTGTAGCCTTGCCTGTGGGATTGTCTTCATTGTTATTGACAGCCCACTATGGGCAGCACTGATGTGGGATTCCTTTCTGTGTATGTGTGGCTTTTATTGATTAGTGAATAAAGAAGCTGCTTTGCCCTGTGATAGAGCAGAATGGAGCTAGGTGGTGGGGTCAGGGTGGATAAACTGAATGCTGGGAGAAAGAAGGTGGAGTCAGTGAGATGCCATGTAGGTGTGCAGGAGACAGACACCTGGGATTTTTACCAGTAGGCCACTACCTCTTGGTGTTGCACAGATTAATAGAGATGGGTTAATCAAGATGTAAGTGTTGTCAAGAAATATGCATGATCTAACAGGCCAAACAGTATTGTAATTCATATAGTATGTGAGTGATTATTTGGGTCTGAGTGACCAAGAAATGAACAAGAAGTCTCCACCAACACAGCACCATTGGGCCCTGAAGTGTATTAGTGAAGAAATCTAGCTGCGTGCTAAGTAAGCTTACAGCATTGGTGCATTTATTTCTTTTTGTTCTTGACTGTGGATGTGATGTATCATAGACTCTGGCCCATAATTGTAAATCAAATAAACCACTTAACTCTGAAAAAAAAAATACAACTGCTGAGTTTAGGTTTGAGCTCTAACACTTTCCAAAGAGTGGCTATGAAAAGTTCCTTATAAATCCACATTTGAAACTCCTAAGGGTCATGGGAATTAAAACTAAATGGCATCACAATGTCCATAAAGCACTGCAAAAACACCGATTGCATAGTAAGTAAGTGGTTAAAACTGGTAACCATTTAATCCGATGGAAGCATACATTCATGCAGGAGGTCAGGTTACACTTTGAGGCTCAAGCTACACTTTGAGTGTCATATAATGGGAACAAAATCGCTACAACCGAAAGGAACTTGGAAAAAATTTTTACATTGCCATGAACACAAAAATTGCCCTCCTACTTGCTACCAGAAACCCAGGTGATTAAAATATTGACTCTAATACCCCTATGAAGGAGGCTTGAACTTCTAATATTTGATCTTCCTGCCAAAAACTTAATGTGTTCTAATTTACATCTGTCCATCTGTCCTAAATCTCCCAACTGTGACTTGCTCCATTTACTTGGCATATACATCTTCCAGTTACTGATATAAACTGAGATTCTTCTAGGCAAAGTTGTTAATGCACTTCATTCCAGACAATGTGTTTCCTTACACAATTGACTCCTGGTCCATTTTGGACCTTGTGCCGACTCTAGCCTCAGTCCTGGGTCTTCTACTGCTGCTGCCACCTCCTACACATCTCTTACACATGCCGCATTCAGAAGTTGACTTCGGGTGCTGCTTAGGATGCCTGGGTTTCTCCTTGACCCTGCTCATGGTAATCCCCATGTACCTTGTCATTAGCAAGAGAGCTCAGAATACTAGATTTCCCTTTCTTCTGAGATAGTCTGAGTCTCATTACTCTGGGCACCCATCCCAGAGTGGGCACACTAGTTCTTCTTAATTTCTAGTCCTTTAATATCTATAACCACCCCTACCCCAAGCATAATGAGTAGTTGTGGCCAGGAAGTTACCTAAAGCTCTATTTAGCTATCTGTCTGCATGGTTTTGACAAAGTAACAATACTCATCTAAATAGAAGAGAAATAAAGTGAAGAAGTATATGTGGCCAATGAGCACAAACTCTTTGTATAATTTTTCTGCTGGACTGAATAATAATAATGATTATATTATTATTATTGTTGTTGTTGTTGTTGTTGTTATACTGTATTATCCAATGAGCTTGTGTAGAAGACTAGAGTGAGCACAGATTATAGAGTCTATTTTTTCATAAAAAAATAAATAAAATAATGTCAATAGTATAGTAACAATTAATTTTATTTAAAAAGCATAGAAATAAACGAATATTTAAATCTAGCCAATTAAATACATGTGTGATAACTGATCACTTTTCTCAGAGTGATCTTGATATCTCCATAAACATCTGAATACATCTCTATAAGCATGAGTATTTCAACATAAATCCAATCAGCTTGCATTTGCACCCAGGAAGGTCACATTTTGAAGAGCAAAATATTTTGTGACATACAGTGGGCAAGTTGAAATCATCAAATGAAACCTCCTCTATCAGCTCAAGAAAAATGTTTCCAGCTCCATAATAGACATATAGAAAGATGAATCCTGCATTTAGACTTAGTGACACAAAAGATTTTAATTAGAGTCTAGGATTTAATGCTTGGCAAAAACCCAACATATGTTTATTTAGCTGCGGTTACTCCAGGGGAATCTGGGAAAAAAATTGTATCAGTGAGAGAATGTGACCACTAAGGAAAATATCTTATTGGGTCACTAAATTCTTTGCAAACCTATTAAAGATGCCTATGTTCCACTTCAATTTACTATGGTGTTTGACACTGTCAAGCTCCCTCCTTTTAAAACCAGCTTTTAGTTAGAGAGCAGTGATGAATTTCTTATCTCAGCTTTACCTCTTAGTCGGTGACTCTCTTTCTTTTACTCCTGACCCTTTCTTTGTAGAATGTAGTGGACTTCTGTGCTTTGCCTTAATATTAGCTTTCGCAAAACCACTCTTTAGCACTGCTTTAATAATATGTGCTATGGTTCTAAATTTAACTGTGCTGCTGCAGTGCCATTTAAAATATGGCCAAATGTCACACCAGCAGTTGACTGTCTTTAGAATAAATTCATAGTGCTTGGCCTGGCAATTTTCTTACATTTAC